>NC_088247.1:4823463-5118463 GCF_036013445.1 Caloenas nicobarica
TACTTTACATTTGTATGTGTGGGTGTTTGGGTGGCTAAACTTGCACACCCATACATGTGGACCTGTGAATGATTAGTTAAAACCTTTCCTTATATTGCAGCATACAAATGTAAAGAAAATATATGAACAAAGCAAAGCTTTTTGAAGTGCTCGTGTTGTACTTTTAACTGTGATAGCAGAATTCTGTGCAAGTATACTTGCAATAGGCAAACGAGCACATATAGATATGTGTATGTATATATTTTTATGAATAAATATGTCTGTAGAAGAGACCTGCAGCACTTTTTCCCTCTCAGAAGTATGTGTAGCTTCTATCTGAAGTTGGGCCTGAATGCTCAGGGCAGATTCGGGCCTGTTGACTGGTCTCCTCCATCATTGGTCATAACAGTGGCCCAAGGGTAAAAATAGCTCTTGAGTCTGTAGCATAGTGCCCAGAGCTTAATGATATTACCCTCCAAGGCAGATGGTACTTGCTTTACCATTCCTCTAGTGGTTTTTAATTAATGACTTATTACCTTCCTCCCCATCCCTCCAAAAAGTATTGTTTCAATTAGGTTCATTTTGTTAAAAAATAGACCAATATTATGTGGATAATGAGACAAATGAGCATGATTCTTGAGGAGGCATTTCACGTTTGGGAAGGTAACCTACCATTCCTTTGCAGAGAAGTGTCTGCTCGGAGGAATGAGTGGGAAGACATGTGATATGATGTGGTTGGACATCTGATATGGACGGCATTCCTGCATACATGGACAATTGCCATCCACCATCAATTTGGAGAGCAACCTAGCACAATTAGTTCTTGTCATATGGCACATTTTAAAAGAAGCAGGTTCCTTTAAAATCTGAAATATAAATACGACATACATGGGCATGCTCTTTGGCAGATACACTTAGTGTAGTGCACATATATCTTATTTTGCATTGTTCCTATAAATAGTATAGTTGCCCTGCTCCTCCTCCACTGCTCCCATTCACATAGCTGGCTAAGTTCAGTGCTGACAGACATTAAGCACTGTCATCTGATCAGAAGAAGAAGAGCCAGCCCTCCAATTTTGTAGGGAATATCAATATCTTCATACTTGGGCATTCCTGGAAGAGGTCGTGCTTTCTCAGAATGATCTCCATAAAATCCTGCCACACCAAGATGGTGTCACTAACACTGATTTCTGAGACACCTGCTCATTGGGAACAGAAGCCCTACAGAAAAAATTAATAGCATTTCTGCTTGCCTGGATCCAGAGTAAATCCCTATACTGTGTTATACCATCAACCCAAGCCTACCTCTAACCGAGACGTTAACAGAGGCTCTTTGGAATAAGGACAATTATTTTAATAAATAGTCTTATGATCCTTTTCAGGTTTTGAATGCAATCTGAATAGTAAGATGGGATAGGATTCATCTTTTCTGACTTTGAACACCTACAAATCAGATACCTTGTCTAAACTAGCCACCTTCTTGCGTAGTTGATTTAGAGATGTAGGCTTTTTAAAGAGATTCTTCTCATGCAAAGGTGGCATGACTCAGACCATGCAGTGATTTATCTCTCTCTACTAACAGACAGACAAGCAGAGATGAGGCACTCTTAGACAGGTAAAATGTGGGGAAGGAATATTTCTCTTTTCTATGATATAATATGAATCCTGAAAATTCTCTCTTGGCTGCATTTTTTAGAGACCAAATTATTAAATTCTGGTTGCAGAATCAAAATGATGGCACTTTCTAGAAACTAAGCACTACAAAAGGTTTATCAAAGGTTTGTCAAACTGTAAAATAATTTTTGTCACCTAAGGGTTGAATGCTTGGAACCTTGAGACAGATTTTTCTTAATTTAGGCAATGGTTTTAGAAGTTTTTTTCTTTCTGTTTTGTGATTCTTCTCTCAGATGGCAACTTGGCCTGTCAGTTTTGTGTCACTGCTTGTTTATGCCATAAATGTCATTTAGAATGACAACACTAGGAAAAGGTCAGGGCTATTACTGAACAAGCTTACCCCCTGGAGCCCAATACAGTCAAGACACTGTGATTCAACTGCTGGGAGTGGCTGGAGAGATGGCAGCAGGGAGAAATATTTAGGTATTTTTCAGTGCTGGTCCATGGAAATCATACCTTGGGGCTCAAAAACGGACAAAGCCAAGAGCAGCCTTACGCATTTGATTCAGGTAATGCATTCAGAAGAATTAACAGCAAGCTCCAGGATCTGAGGAGGCAAGAAGAGTTGTCTGTTTCTTTTTATTAGTGCATAGATGCTAAATACTGCTCGGAGAATGAAGTTTGATCAATAAACCATACCCTGGTTGTTGTTCTGCATTGGCTTCTTTGCCTGGACTGTTATAAAAAGACCATGTGTTTGCCTTTTTTCTTTCCCCCCCGAGTGAAAATTCTTCAGTAAGTAGAAACATGAAGGAAAGAGGAAAGAGGCTCTATCTAAATACTATTTGCTGTCTTCTGTGGCTTAGGTAAATAATCTTGCATGTATGTGACTCCTGCTAAGGTAGTTAACCATCTAAATAACAACAAAAAGAAACAGAACCCAAAACTGTAACAATCACACCAGTTGATCAAGAGCAATCTAAGCAGGAGGAATAGAGAGGGGAGGTAATCCTCCCTCAGACCACTTAAAAAATATTTGACTTGGCTAAGGCAAGGCCAGGCAAGAAACCATTTTTTTGATACGCCATCAAAGATAAGATTTTTTTTTTTTTATCAGCTGTTGTCAGGACTGTGAGAATTCCATATTGTACACCATCTTAATACAGTCCCTTAGAACATCATTAAGTTTAGTCTAATGAAATTATTCACATATCCAAGTTGAAGAATGAATGTGTCTGCCATCCTTATTTGAAGCTACAGGAAAACATAGAAGTTCTTCTCTTTATGAATGATCCTTGGAAAAAACATAGAAATAAAGACATTGAAAACCTGCTGAAAGTTGTCCCAAAGCACAGCTACTAGCTTTCTTTGAAGTAGTGAAAAAATAGGTAAGCTGAGAATCTTCTCATCAAGGAATGATGAAAATGTGAAGTTGTAAATACCTGACAAGTAACTTCTGGCTGTTTGGCCACTGGAATTCTCTTTCCTCCCAATAGTAGAGGAAAGTTATGAAGAAAAAATGTAAAGACAGTTTTCTATTCTGAAAATCTTGGTTTTGAACTAAATCTTTGGAGCTATTATAGAATCTTATTTTTCTCTTGAAGCATTGGTTGGTAAAATAAATTGTATTTTATATAAAAAATGTACTTTTGCTGTTTAACAAAAGCCAGGTATAATAATGTCGCTTTCAGACTTGCAGATCTTTTTATATTCTGCCTTCCTCATTTTTACTATTTTTTTCTTTTTTAGAAAAGAAAAATATCCCCCAGTGCTTGAGTTTTTATTCCTTTATCAGATGAAGTCTTGAAAAGATGCAAATTGGGCTATTGCAGCTATACTTGTACTTATTTATTTCATTTCTATTTTACATGCACTTATCTAGCAATCTTGGCACTTAATGTTCCATGAAAACAGTGCCAGAAATTCAGACAGATCCAGATCTCCAAAACAAAATCCAAACTCATCACTAGCAATACAAGATCCATAAGTACTGATAGACTTGCTGTATGATAAAGAGGGAGAGGAGGGTGAAAAAGAAAGAACGAAAGAATGAAAGAATGAAAGAAAGAAAGAAAGAAAGAAAGAAAGAAAGAAAGAAAGAAAGAAAGAAAGAAAGAAAGAAAGAAAGAAAGGAAGGAAGGAAGGAAGGAAGGAAGGAAGGAAGGAAGAAGGAAAGAAAGAAGGAAAGAAGGAAAGAAGGAAAGAAGGAAAGAAGGAAAGAAGGAAAGAAAGAAAGAAAGAAAGAAAGAAAGAAAGAAAGAAAGAAAGAAAGAAAGAAAGAAAGAAAGAAAGAAAGAAAGAAAGAAAGAAAGAAAGAAAGAAAGAAAGAAAATAAAAAACACATGGGGGAAGTTGTGATAATTATTATTTATTATTCCATGGTGAAAAATGGGAACGTTCACACGGGATGTCTGATTGGTCCCGTCTGTGTCATGAAGTTCCCAGTTAATTTTGAATGGGACTTCCCATTTCTTCACTTAGCAAAGATTTGTTCTTTTTCAATAAAGACGTACACATTCCTTAGGAGGCATAGTCTTTCTGGACATTTATCTGCTACCGTTCACCCAACTTTGATAGCCCTGCAGCCTTTAATAAGGAAGAAATACCAAGTCACAGCTGGGGATTAAAGTCAGACCTTGCAGCTAGGTTGCACGTGCCGTACCAGCTCAGCCATGGGGCATGCCATACTGTGCCATAAGTCCTCTCACTGCACTTGAACCCCCTAGGTTTGCTCCCCAGCAGTCTGACTGGATTAAGAACGCAGTCAAATGCTGCTGTTGGTCTTATCAGAACAGATCTGAGTCCAAAATGATGAAAACAGAAGGAATCAGGGTCACGATAGTTTCCCTTGTTGCTCTTGTCATAAACAATTGCTACAACAGAAAGAACATCAAGGGGCTGTGCGCTTACCGTGAGGTATTCAGATCGTCCCTTCAAATTGGGCTGCTTTTGGGAGCTGATGAATGCCTAAACTCTTCAAATGCAAAGCCAGGGTGGATTTGTGTAGCAGAGGCAGCTCGACAGAAGGTCTGAGAAACAGCCCTTTCTAGCACAAATCTTCAGCAGACCACTGTTGAGAAGAACAGAAGGGAATTCTTGCACATTACAAGCAAAAGCATCTGTCCTTTCTATGTGGCAAGATGCAAAACCCCAGCAAACGTGTCCATTTTGATAAAAAGCATGGAACAATAGTTACATGTTACTGCAGGAGGTTGGGGGTTGTGGGAATCAACAACTGAGGTGTGCCATCTCAGCCAGCATCGTGGGATTTAGATACATTCATTTGCCTTCCTCTCCCTACTACAGCTAGGGAGGCCCCACAACTGGTAGGTTTCTGTGAGCAGAGCGGGTATAGTAGGTAATGTGGCTGATTAGGGATCAGGAAGAGGGTAAGACAGGCCCAAGTTAATGATTCTCTGTGGCTTTACCTACATCCCACCTGGCGAGAAAGAATAAATTCGATATCGTGGCATCTTCTGCATCAAATGAGTTAAAGATCAGGATAGGCATCCCTACTAGTGTACCTATAATTTCCATGTCTATGAAGCCAAGCATCAATAACAATGAAATTCATAGGGGCATATTTTGGAATGATAAATGTTTAATTTTGCATCCAAGCAACCAGCTCTCTATTACAGTAAGAGGGAACTGGAAAAGTAGGACATTAACCTAACTATAGGTGTTGTCCTAAGGTGCTGGAGAGCTGATAAAAGAGGCTTGTACTCTTTGTGATCTTGAAAAGCAGCAATAGTAGGCAGGAAGGAGGAGATCTGAGCAGTTCCCACAACCCTCTCAGTGCCTCAGTTTCTCCATTCTACATCTGTATGTTTTACTCCAGAATTTCTTCAATACATGTTTTTATCAGTCTCTCTGTGCAGAATCAACCTTTGAAACCAGGCTTAGGGCCAATTATCTACATAGACTCAGACATTACAATTGCTGTATGTAAACTATTGCCTTTATTTCTTGCAATACTGCAGAGCAGAACAGCAAAGTATCTTAGGCATGGTGGTTGGCCAACAATAAACAAAAAAGCTGTAATCTCTGAAAACTAATACGGTATACAGGGGCTGCAGAGCAAGATGAATGAAAAGCTGTGTGGTGCATGGAGTGTTTGGAGGGATTTTTTTTGTTGTTGTTGTTTCAAAAGGAGTTCTTTTACCCCAGGCCAGAAGCCTTTGTGTCAGGGAGACTGTCTCATTTCTCTGCTCAAAGGCTGTCAGAGATGACTGAGATTTGAAAATGCTTTCTGATGTTGACGAGGTCAAGGGAGACAGAGCTGCCTACCATCAGTCGCTGCGTCAGTGGTGGGATGAGAGGACACGTGAGAGGGAGAAAGGAAAAAAAAAATAGTGAAATTATTATCTCTGGAAAACCAGATAAAATAAATAGTATAAAATAAAATCCAGGAGGAAGAAGAGGCACAGGTCAAACAGTCACACCAAAGTTTATGGCATTAGTATTCAGCTGGAATATGGGAAAATATCTTGGTTCCCAACTGGGGATGTTCTGAAGAGAGGGAAACTGACTGGAGGCAAAAGATATATTAATATTACTCCACTTAATCAATACATAAAATCCTCCAATGTCTTTTTTGTACAAGCCTGCTCTGCAAAGTTAACAGCTGCAGTGTTTTCTGATTTCATCTAATTGTGCTTGCAATAGTTCAAAACAGGACTGCCGAAACCAGCCGGGAATTGAATCGGTCCATGAGAGTGAGCAGGTGAGCTGCCACAGATGACATCCATCTCACCCAAAAGAAAGTGGGCCAATGCCACTGTTACTCTTCAAGATGGACTCTCTTTGTCCCACCTCACAAAGAAGCAGCAAGAGGCTCCTTGCATCAGCCTGGGACATTATATTTAACTGGTGATTTTCAAAGTTCATAAAAGAGCCTTGCATATGGGATATAGTCCTCCACAGGCCATGTTTCTACACAAGAATATCCAGCTGGGCTGATTCTAAATAACCTTACATCTCAAATCTGTTCAGAGGAGTAAACACTTCTATAAGACAATGCATATAGCCAGCTTCAGAGTATTTGCATTGTTTTCCAGCATGCCAGTACACACTAGTAGCTGGTTTTTTAAATTATTTCATAAAAACATTAGACAAAGATAAAAAAGGATGATGCTATTTATAACTGGAGATTTATATTTCCCATAGAGTTCTGATTTTAGCTAAAGTTACTGACTTTCTGAAATCGCAGGTAAGATTTGGAAGTGTCTAAGGAAGATTTTAAGACATTGTGGACATCCATTTCAGACAACTTTGCCCAATACATCATTTTTTACTTTTTTTTTGTTAAAAAATTAGTATATTTGAGTTTCACCACTCCTTTCCTGGGTGTTGATGGTGCCCACTTTTACTGGTGGTGGCTCTTGAACTTGGCAATGTAAGAAGTTGGAGTAGTTTAGCACAGAAAGTGAAAATCAGCAACAGGGCACTGCAAGTTCTGTGACAAATACTCTTCTGCAACCTATTCCTCCAGTGTTTACTGAAACTGAGACAAGTAAAGGATTTCATATGTGCAGCAAAGTAACTAACACAGTGAAAACACTTTGTGTCCATTTCTCCACTTTGTTCCCCTTATAGGCAGGAAAGGTGGACTTGCTGATCCACATGTGCTGGGCAGGAAGCACAGCTTCTACTTCATGGATCCTTGTAGTTTGCCCAAAATCTCAACTGCATGAATGGTTTATGACTGTGGTGCCACAAACCTCGTCCTGCTTCATTATTCCTCAGTTTGCTGCAGTGCCCAGTGGACCACATGAGCTGCTGCCCACTGTCGGATGGGCTTCTAGAGTCAGATGTAACGATGTGCTGGGATAAGGGAATGCCAGCCTAGAAAGCTATATGCTTCAAAGGATCCTACAAGGTGATAAAAGTCCTATTTTACTACCCCTTCCTTGTCAGATGACCCAATGTTTAAGAAGTGGCGTGCATGTGTTTGATAGGTAACAGTTTTGTCTTATATACAGGAAGAAAGGCATGGGAGTAAGTGTGTAAAATGAGTCCATATGTACCTTATAACACTGCCTAGTCAGCCGTAACTGAGCACTGAGGAGGATGACAGCATCCGGCAACAACATATTGCTGCACCACATCCCGGTAGCCATGCATGTCAAAAGAGAGGGCCTAAAAGGTAGCAGGGACTTGACTGCACCTGCCTGCACTCACAACTCCACATTGCAAATCACACCCTACCAGAGCCATTTTTTAAGACATTTCCACTGCCAGATTCTATTGACAGGCATTCATTGCAGTCTCGCCTTTCCCTAAAGATTTCTTCACCATGAGGGTTGTTAGGCACTGGAACAAGTTGCACAGAGAAGCTGTGGATGCTCCATGCTTGGAAATGTTCAAGATCAGGTTGGATGGCCATGGCAGAGGGGGTTGGAACTAGGTGATTTTTAGGGTCCCTTCCAACCCAAACCCTTCTACAATTCTATGATTACCATTAATTGTGTCAAACCAACTGTTTGGAGGGCTGATATCTAATGCTGGATAAGTGAAATAATCTGCTTTTAAAGAATGATTTCCTGCAAAGACCTTTAATTCTTTTTTTTTTTTTTTTAACTTGTGTTTTTGATTTCAAGTTGACGATTTCATTCATCTGGTCTGATGGTGAGTCAAGTATAGTCTTAAACCAGTACAGCTGAGAAGGAACCAGTCTTCAGAGGTCATAGCATCTTTGCTCTAGGTAAGGAAGGAGGCTCCCTCTCAAACTCTGCCTGCGCAGGTGATGCGGAGCCACAGCTATTTCTGTATTAATAACTGTGGAGAACAAGTAGTTCTGTATTTATAAATTAAATAGTCCCAGATGCATTTAACACTAGAGTCAGATGACATGGGGTGGTCTATGTCCATAATATTGAACTGTCTGGACCTCCAAAGCTGGGTGTCTGCTTCCAAAATATCTACTGGGAATGGTGTTGAACCGTGTCAAGTCCCAGACTGACTCAGGGTATCATCCAGAGCAATGCTAGCTGATCTACACCAGGACAATCACAATGTTTAGTCTCTATGCCCATGGCCTGGAACTATTTAATTTGCTATTATAGACATAATCACAGAGTTTAAATTTTAATTATCTCAATATTATACTTATGGCCTGACTAAGGGTACAGCTTGGTGTACATTTTCTTGTGCTTTTTCTTGCTTTCCACAGAAATCCAGTCTAAGGTCCTGAAGGTGGCAGCTCGTTCCCATCTTGCATGCATTGCCATCTATACTTTTCTGCCTACCACCAGTTGTCATTAAAATTATTTGTAGTGTTGTGTTGTAAATCATATCAGAGAAATAACAGAGAGGGAAATAACATCAGGACATGACTTTAGTCATTTGTTTGCATTAATTTATTTATTTCAAAGTGAAGGCACCATGCGTTAAATCTCAAGGTGGCTTTCTGATCATTATTTTAATCCTAACAGTAGGGAATGCTAAATAATCTAGTGTCTGACCCAAACTGAGGCAAATGTGGAAAGGGATATTGCATCTATCTTGTCACCAAGGAAACAAGAAGCAATGACAGTTTTCACCAGCTGAGCACACACCTCTACACCTTTAGTTCACCTGGAGGTAGCAACATGGCACTTTCATTAGGGACAGGTAAAGTAAAATGTATAAAAATAGCAGCAGAGAGAAAAGTATATAAAACAAAACAAAACCACAGCGAGAGAGAAAGTAAGAAATAATTTATTCTTTCACATCTACTCACATAGTTGCAATAGGGTAAATGATTAAAGGAATGATTGTGTCTTGTAAAACTGAAAGTCTTTAGTACCAAGAAAACCAGATCTGCAAAGCAGTTGGGTACTATCCAGTTAGGTACTACCTGGGGTAGAGAAAATAAAAACACCTTTAGAGATTTGGGCTGAAAATCCTATTCACTGTGTAAGAAAAGTAAACAAAGAGGAATAACTTTTAAAACAGGGGACTCACATGAGGTTCCTCAGTCTATAATCAGCTTAAAGGTGTAAATTCAAATAACACTCAGTTCACATTCTCTTTTCTTTAATTAGACTTACAAATAAATAGAGATAAATATGATTGTTTCTTTACCTCTAAAATTTCCATTTGTTTCAAACTCCTTTAATTGCTACTTCAGTGGTTATGAAGTAAAGATTTGCTTCTTACCTTAAAACCACATCAAAAGGAGCTTAAAACTTAATGTTCCTCCCTTCCTGGGAGGAAATACTTCTTAGGTGTTTTCTGCATCTACAAGTTCTGGGAATTATCTGTGCTTATGAGGAAAGCAATTTTCTCCTAACGAGATTTTACTCTGGAGTAAAATATATTTTATTTGGGATAGCTTTAGTTTATACAGCTACAGTACACTTCCACCTAATACCTTAATTTTATTTGTATTTTAGGTGATCTAGAGGTACTTATCCTAGTCATTTAAAAATCAAGAAAATAAACATATAAATGCTTTTCACATAGCTTTCAATTTAAAGGAAAAAAAAGCATCAGAGAAAGCGAGTATCCAACAACAACAACTTGGAGTAGATTTACAGTTCTTCAGCCTTTGCTCTAGCCCTGGAGCCTGATGGGATGCTGGTGTCCTTGGAGGAATTGTAGAAAGAATTGCTAGGGGCCAATTGCTGATTTTATCATTCAAACACAAAATTTGTTACACCACTTTATCGGTCACAGGGAAAGCAATTATAGTGTGGTTCAATTTTCGACTCAATGGCTGTACTGGGGATCAAAGTCAGTTTTTCTATGATGGAGAAAAAAATGTTTTGCTATTTTGTTTGTTATTTAAAAATAATAACAATAAAAAGCTTGCACTTCCAGTACAATACTGGGTTTGCCTGTGTATCTTTTTTCTTTCTTGAGATAGAGCTGATTATTTTGGTTTTTCTCTTGTTAAATAATCAGAGTATTTTCTTGGTGTTTTTTTGTTTCTGTGTTTTGTTTTGTTTTGTTTTTTTCCATCACTCCTCATCATTGACTAAAGTCACTGCAATGTAGAAATGAAATTGTCACACTTAAAAGCAGTACAGCATTAGAACACAAACACTGGAGGTAAAATAGTCTGTATGCCACATTTCTTAATACTAACTGTTTTGTTTTGGTACTCATTCAAACAAGAAATATATTCAGTGTGCACTTGTGTTTTTATGCCTTTAATGATCTAGAATATAATTGTCAATGTGATAAAGAATACTTTAGTATCATGCTAAAATGCAATCAATTTGCAAACACAAAGAGACATATTTAGTGATCATGCAAAAAAAAAATTGAATCCAAGTCCACAATAAGAGATAAATCATCCAAATAACTCTCTTTTAATATTGAAAAAAACAAAAGTTGAAAAGAGAAAAAAAGGGATTCAAAGTGGACAACAGAGGGAAGAAAGCATATTTCCTCAACTGAAAGCATAGTAGTCACACTTACACAGAGCTTTTATCTGCAAAGCTCTTTACAAATGTTAGCTAATATATCTTTCAGATGCTCCTGTTCTGTAAGAATTTGAGCAGCAAGAGCAAAATGTTGCCACATCAAAGAAAATCACATCAATTATTTAGACAAATATTTTAATCACTTATTATCAGAAAGCAAAACAAAATTTCCTAAATATTTTTTCTTCTTCATTCTTTTTTTTTCTTTTTGAACTGTTTTAACATAGTCTTGCTTCTTAGAGTGGCTACATAAAAGAATATCTGAGACCAATGTGTACTATAAGTTCCCCAGCTCACTTTTTTTCCTGTTACTATAAAATTACCTCTTTCTTTCTATCAAAAGAAGACTACTTCTACTAGAAACAGTGTCTGTTCAGTAGGAATCATTATGCCTACTTCTATCAAGTGTTCACTTAGAATGTGATGTGTTGCAGTCAATGAAACTTCCCATATTATTAAAGTTAAGCATGTTGTTTAATTTTGTGATTCTTCCATCAGTGCTGTGACTCATGGATGATGAGACATTTGGTGAACATGTTCCAGGAGCCATGTTACCGAGTACTATCTGTGAGATAACGCACGCTACAACTTCTGTTAACGGGATGTGAACCCTTCAGCAACCCAAAGGGAGGCCTCATATGTCACTACTCAGCCCTAAGGTCAAACAACAGAGGTCCTGCAACACGTGCTGGATGCAGCATGGATGTGGAGTCATTTCTCTCCTCTTGAATCAAGAGAAATTTGATGGCTGGTAAACACATTACTTAAACAGGATTCACCAAACTGGATTTTTCCACAAAAGTGCTGGAAGATGTTCACAGTCAAGCACCTGCCAGGTTGTTTATGAGCTTGTCTGCTATGGCTTTTGGATCTTCTGATCAGTGGCAGTTCAGCCAACAGATGCTCAATAGCGTTGAAGAAAAATAATCTAAAATAATCATCCTCCCAACAACCAAATTGTTGGGAATTATTGAAAACTTCCACTTGCTTTTTCAAATAATTTTTCATACTTTTCTTCAAAACATTATATATATTTATTCATCACATCCCTATAGTTTCCATCAACATTAATGACAGAACCGGGGATATTTTTAAGGGCTTTACATGGGGACATTAAAGAAAATATGTTCCTTTTTAAAGAATAATATTTATCTGAAAGGTTTTATTTAGTTCTACCTCTCAAATAGTATGGAGAGATTTCTCTTGAAAAATTCCCAATCTGTACTGACACAGAAGCAACATGGAGCTCAACCTGTAGCAACTATTCACAGTGCTTGTGCATTCACACACATACATGTGCACATGTGCACAAACTGACATGTTCCACATTCCAGCCACTCCAGAACAGGGACTGCAATAGTATCTTTTAGAGTAGCCCGTGGGTTCCTTTTAAATTCTACAGCATGGAAGGTCATAACAATAGGTTCTTGTGTTTTCTGTCTTGTTTCACATATAAGAAAGCAAACAAAAATTTTAAAAAGAAGGTAAAAAGGGGAAGGTAAAAGGGAAAAGGGAGAGGAGAAAGGAAAAGGGAAAAAAGGAGAAAAGGAGGAAAAAGGAAAGGAAAGGAAAGGAAAGGAAAGGAAAGGAAAAGGAAAAGGAAAAGGAAAAGGAAAAGGAAAAGGAAAAGGAAAAGGAAAAGGAAAAGGAAAAGGAAAAGGAAAGGAAAAGGAAAGGAAAAGGAAAGGAAAGGAAAGGAAAAGGAAAGGAAAGGAAAGGAAAGGAAAAGAAAAGAAAAGAAAAGAAAAGAAAAGAAAAGAAAAGAAAAGAAAAGAAAAGAAAAGAAAAGAAAAGAAAAGAAAAGAAAAGAAAAGAAAAGAAAGGAAAAGAAAAGAGAAAAGAAGTCTCAGGAGATTAAGTCTGACCTGCAAGCAATACAGCTCAGTTTGAAAAACCTCCTGCTTCAAAATATTAGCTCTGAATTAATGTTCAACAATTCCAGCTCCTGTAACAGCAAAGAAAACCTCATTCCCAGGCACTGTTTGAGGAACCCAATTTTGTTTAATATATTTGCCTGCTTACAGTAAAATAAAAATAAAATATCATTACTTTGTCCTCCCCAGCTATAAAAGCAACCAGACAGCTCCACTCTGACAAATTCAAATTAGCAGAAGGTTTCTCCCACTTGGGAGGCTGCAGCCCTGGCCTGTAGTCAGAGATAAATTTTTCAGTAAACCTGCATCTAGAGTGATTAAGGGAAGCCTCCCAATTTACTCTGTCACAGCTGAGCTGATAACAGCACAGTTGCCTTTTTGTTGATGCCCAAAGGTGTCACACAGGGCAGCAGGAGCGATGGGGTAGGAAAGGGAAGAGGTCAGTGATGTGAGGAGTTTTCCAGCTGGGAAGGGTGAAAACAGGTTCACCCACCTGAGTGCATGGAAAGGGACCAATGCTGACCCAATGGATGCTACTGAGTTTGTTTGTCCATGTCTCATAAATAGTAAGTTTTGCAGGATTCTCAATAAACATGATGAAATTAAATGTACCGCAACAGCTAGAAGCAAGAAGCAAATATATTCTTAACTCAATAACTATCAAGTGCCAGGAATTCACCACACTCTCTTTTCAATCTCTTGCCTTCCTCCTGCTGTTGCTTCTTTTTTTCACTAACAGTCGTCCATTTGAGATTTTATTTTTAACAAAATGCCAGTCTCACAAAGGTCTGAGTCATTTCAAAGACTTTTTTATTTTTAAAAGATTAATTACTATGGAAACAACTTGCTACAGAACATGATGATGCAGGCTGAGTTTTTAAGGAAAGGATCAATTGCTTTAACTCTCAATTAGAATTTTCAGGGAAAAAATGTACATACGAATGTGCTAGTTTAAACAGGAGCTCTGGGATGTAGGGCATTGCTGGGAGGTGAGACTTACTCATCTGAAGTATGAGGTTTTTTTCATTTTCATTTTTAGGAATCCAAGAGTTTTGTGCAGCGAGCAAATGCATCTGGCATGCAAGACCGTATAAAGAGACAAAGGATCATAGAACAACTGCAGTTGACATATGGGATCATGGAAGAGACATATGGACAGAAGTCTTGTGGTGGAATGTGTGAGCTTGCAGCTGAAGGTTGAATCCCTGGTCCATAAATGAGAGTGGATGCCATGCCTGGTGCTGTTACAGAGAAAATTTGGATGGCCATAACAGGTTTCCAGGCTGTAACCTTTCTTCTTTTATTTTCTTTCATTTATGAATGACTGTGCCAGCCTCTGAGGATCAAATTGGTGAACTCCAGAAATTAAAGCAATGTTCTCCAAAGTGTGAGCTGAAAGCAGCAGCTTTCTGAGCTGGCAGGAACCAGGTCTCTGAAGCATCGCAGAGAATGCTCTGAGATGAGTATTTCATCTCTCATTGTCATCTAGAGAAGTCAGCTTGTAATGGTAATGATTTAAATTAGCCTACGGTCTGTAGTGGAGAAGGAGCTTGATTTTAACAGGTTGTTGCAGAGACGTAGTTCACCAAAATGGTTCTCACCACCTCAGCTGAGAGGGATGTCTGAGTAGTTATTCATTTTGGTCTAGCAGTGAATTTGCATTCACCTTCTAATTCTTTGAGAAGTGGACAAAATTAACCAACATGGAATTCTTTCTCTGAACGTCATAAATGGAGAACAACTATTGTTTCCAAATCGTTACACAACCAAGAGTGAGAATTGTGTTATTATGGGTGATGTCATCGTCCATTGATTAGATGATTATTTGGAAAGTCTGGGTTCAAATATTAATATCTGTAGCTGAAAGCATGTGAATACTTTGTCAATTCCTTCTTATGTTCTCCTCAAAAATACAATAGGACAATAAAGTGTTCATTCTTGTACATTATTATTAGTAAGCCTGTCTTACTCTGTGTACTAGTAGGAACACTTTTGCATTCTCTTTTCAACAAAGGCTAAAAATAAAGTTTTTTGGGGTTCTTTCTTCTTTTATACAAGCCTCATGATAGAAATACACACTATTGTATTTTAAAGAAAAGAAACACTAATGTTTGATGGCATTTCTTTGACAACTTGTCATGTCTCAATCTAAATTAAAACCACATCTGACACACCAAAAACCTTGTCTTGATCTGTCTTGTTTGGATAGTGCCAGCCCATGATATGACCTGAAATCCATTCCTTGAGGTCATGTAGACAGACTCATTGAAGCAATATATACTGGCTTCATATATTGGCTGCTGGTCAATGAAAACACTGCCTAACATGACACTGGAGACTCTATTCCTGCCTGAAAGTAGCAAATAGATTTGATTTGGGGAAGGGAGGGAAGGAAGCAGAAAGTATCTCAAAGGGAGAGTTCAGTAATATGGCCCTACCCCACATGAATAGTCCCTGTGGATCACCTCCTTCCCTCACATGGATGAGCACAGATAAGGATTGCTCAAAGTTAGAGAGCACCTGACTTAGAAGAAATGAATCTTGGTTTACCTCCCTGGGTTTTCTACTGTGCCACCTTGGGAAAAGGCCTTACAACAGCTGTATGTAATTTTCCCAGCTGGAAAAAGTGGGAGATTCCTACTTCAGTGGATGCACTCCGATAGCTGTACACAGTAAGACTGTGAATCCTTGCAAAACTGCTCAGATGACTTTCAGATAAAAACTACAGTATAATACATATCTTGAGGGTACTAGGGAAAATACTAAGCAAAAGCAAAGTTCCTAGACTTCCATTTTCAGTCCTCTATCTTGACCTGAGAACTGCAAGGTCTACTGTAAGTTAACTCAAACTAGTTTGTATCTCCTTGGATAATTACTATGGCCTAAGGAAACAAGAATTATGTCTGTACCAGTAAATTAAACAAGCCTAGACTAATTCTCTGTCACTGAGGCCAGCTGGCACAGAGTGGCCCACATCCATACTCTTGAACTCCTTTAGCTTCTTGAACAAGGAGACTACATCTGAAGTGCTTACTGACATGGGTCCTTGGCTTTTCCTAATTACAAATGGTTTGGATGAGGGCTAGGGGCCCAGAGCGAAACAACCTCGCATTCGCACAGTTCAATGGTATAGATTATCAAGTTTCGGTGCTTGGGAATATTTTCTGAAGGTGTTTAGTTTACTAAGACAGATCACAAGCATCCCTTCCCCCAAGTGTTTTGCCAGAGAGAGTACAAATAAGCAGTCATGAGAAAGAAATGGAAACTGAACGTTCAAATAAAGTCTGTGTCTCTGTGATGTGATCCAGATCGCATCTGGAATATTGTGTCCAGTTCTGGGCCCCTCAGTTCAAGAAGGACAGGGAACTGCTGGAGAGAGTCCAGCTCAGGGCCACAAAGATGATTAAGGGAGTGGAGCATCTCCCTTATGAGGAAAGGCTGAGGGAGCTGGGGCTCTTTAGTTTGGAGAAGAGGAGACTGAGGGGTGACCTCATTAATGTTTATAAATATGTAAAGGGTCAGCGTCACGAGGATGGACCCAAGCTCTTCTCAGTGACAACCAATGATAAGACAAGGGTCAATGGGTATAAACTGGAACACAGGAGATTCCATTTATATTTGAGAACAGACTTCTTCTCAGTGAGGGTGACGGAGCACTGGAACAGGCTGCCCAGGGAGGTTGAGGAGTCTCCTTCTCTGGAGACATTCAAAACCCACCTGGACGCCTTCCTGTGTAACCTCATCTGGGTGTTCCTGCTCTGGCAGGGGGATTGGACTAGATGATCTTTTGAGGTCCCTTCCAATCCCTAACATTCTGTGATTCTGTGATCCTAAATCGTCACTCCCCTCTGAACTCCCCCTGCCTTGGTTCTATCCCACCCATCTCACCAAGGCTGCTGAAGGGCCACTTTCATACATGACCTCACTGAGATAAGAGTAAAGAATTAGCACGTCCTCGTGCTATGAAGATGCATTAGGTTATCTAATCCACATTCATTATACTAACAGCCTTGGAAGGCATTAACATTTCACTCTGTTTTCAATTTAGTGATGGGTGTCTTGATTAAAGCTTCTTCAGAAGGTTATCTACATCTGATCTGAAAACACTGAATGCTGGAAATTCCATCCCTTGCCCTGGCAGTGTGTTCCATTTCCACATTGCCCTCACAGTTCAAAATGTGTGTCTAATTCTTCATTTGAATTTCTCTGCTTCCAGCTTTCAGTCATTGGATTTTGTTATGCCTTTACCTGCCTGATTAAATAGCCTGTTAGTTCAGGGTAGTTTCTCTTTGAAAAAGTACTGCTGCTATGTCTTCATTTTCTGTTTGATAAGTCTGGGCTCTTCAAGTCTCTGATGATAAGATGTTTTCTCCCATCTATCTGGGAGCGACTTTCCAATGTATTTTTCTGCTATTAAGGACATGAGAACACCTGTATTGTAGACTCTTTGTCCTCTTCCTTACTATTTCCCTATGGTGGTAGTCAGTATTGCGTAGGTATATTAGCCTTTCCAGACCTGGAACTCCCTCAAAAATACCACTGACCTGGTGTTGCTCCATGGTATTCCCTCCTGTTGAGCTCCCAGTCCACTATAGTCCATACTAGCAACCTAAGGAGTGGCAGGGCATGGTCGTAGAGTCCTGAATTCTACCATCCATGCTGTCAAATTGTTAAAAGGTTCCTTGCAATGCTTTTTGCTTCCGTCACAAATCCTCAGTGGGCTTTGGGAGTTAGCATAGCCTTTCACAATAAGCAGTTTCGATGCAACCAACCATTTAGGAGACTGAGAAAGTTGATAGTATGGAGGTGACCAGCCTGGTGTCCAGGTTGTAGGACAGGATGTGACACTTACACTATTATAGAAATAGGCTAAAAGGTCAGATTCCTTTTCAGAAATTCTTTTGATAGTTATTCCAGACAGAAGTTCAGTAGCTCTGCATATTGCAGGCAAAATACATTTATTTAAAATTAACCAAATCTAGTAAGGATAGTTGGTTAAAAGCAGAGTTCTAGAGATTTAGGAACTCTAAAATAAAGCCAGTTACTAGTGACTGTCATAACTAGCTTTCACAGTCAAAAACCACCATCTTGAAATTAATTATAAGAACTGAACCAAACTGCGCATTACATGCTCTTTTTATAAGACAGCCAGACACCAGTTCCACCTGTACATCATACCAAAATCCTGTGAGGAGATGGAGTGGAGTGGGTATTACCACAGTCAATTGCACTTATTTCATATGGAAGACAAGCTGCTTTGAGTGATTCGCACATGTGAGAGAAAAAACAGGTTGTTGTGGGGAGGAAGGGATTTAAATTCTTACATTTCCATCTTCTATGCTCTGCACCTCTGCAGCACCTGTTTTCATAACACTTTCAATGAGGGGAATTGAATAGAGTGAATGTTGCCATTGTTAAGTCAAACTTTCTGATATGATTTGCCAGAGATTCATTTGGCAGAATCAGAGTAGACTGCTTGAAGCATAAGACAAGATATTTAGCAGGAATTCAGAACATAACCTTGCAACCAGGGGATCATCTAAGAGAAAAGATTCTCTGTTAGCCAGTCCCTGATTTACAATAGATCCCAAGATGGTAGCCACCTTCTAAATACATGAAGTATGACACATGGTATTTCATATGCTGAAATAGGCTGAATCCCCTCTCATACTTACAGTAGTCCTTAAGTCTGATTTTACTTTTGCCACCCCCTTCCACCTCGTGAAAGCAGCAGTTGGTTTGAAATGGTGTTACATGTCCTGAGATAGTAGGGTTAAGTTCTCAAGTCTTCTGTTTGGCTACTCATTGTGCTGTATTAGCCTCAACTATACAATAATCCAGGCTCAAGGTATTATAAATGTTATTACACCTATAAATGTTTGGAACTTTAGACATACTTAAATTGTTTGTCTAGTAGCTCTGAATAAATTGACAATGTTTTAAAATTTATTTACAGAAAGAAGGGTTAGAAGATTCAAGACAATAGTAACAGGCTCACCAAAGACAGAGCTTACTGTATATTGCTTGAGCTAGAAATAAATAACTGTTTTCAAGATTTTGTGTAGTCAATTGGTATCCAAGTGTATATCTGAAATGGAATTGGATAAAATTGCTGCAAACCCTAGACTTATTTGCAGATAGTTTACTGAACCAAACCACTTCATTACCACTTTTACATAGCCAGTCACAAACCCAGTTTTCTGTCTTGTGTGCAAAAGCTACAAGTTCTGTGAGTAATACAACTGTAAAGAGCACTAAAAGTAAGCATGGATGATTAGCTGCAGAGTGGCAAATGTAATTTGAACAGTTTTGACAGGTTGTGTTGCTTGGGCTGAACTTGAAATAACGTCTTGACATATCAGTGGTTCTTGTGCTTTTCCAGGTTGAGTTGTTCCTTAAGGTGTTGAGTCATATAACTTGATGATGGAGTGTCAAACATAATGTGCTAAACCTGAAGAAAGAAAATAACAGATACCATGATGATCAGCACATGTTGAAATATGATTTACTATTTCTAATTAAAAAGAGTAGATTTTCAGATCTTTCAGTTCAATATACACCAACAGCTTTGAAATGTTCCCACTGTGCAAAACAAAAGGTACATACTGTTTTAAATAGATGGAAAAAAAGTAAAAATATTAAGACATTTCTATTTAAATTAAAAAATATTTTATGGTTTTAAAATAAATAGTTTAATGCGTTTCTGTGAAACTAAGAACACTCTTACATTAATTTCAAGCCAAAACATCAACACCAAAAGCATCTAGCAGAATAAAGCCCAGCAAAAAGCATCCACTTGGAAGTATGTGATGTGAAGTGGCTTAGTGGTATTTGCATGCAAGGAGATGGCAGACGTATAAGCGAGAGATAACAGAATAGTTGAGATGGAGAGCAAAATTTATCATAACATGTCTAGTGATGATTAAAAGCCTGTGCTTATTAGATGCATAAAATGTATTACTAAATCATTTTTGGAACATATAATTTTCCAATTATTTATGCATCACAGTAATTAATGATAGGAGGGACAGAGTCAATGATTCACTGTGTAATACATATGGTAGTTACCTGGGGAGGAAAAAATTACAGTGCTACCAATTATTTGCTTTAATGTTTTTGTAATTATGCCCTACACCCAAGTTGAAAATTTCTTTAATTCTTTTTTAAACCCTTCATTCCTAACAATGAAACTGCTTTCTTTTCAGCCATTCAATTAAGTCTAATTTTTAAGCTGCCATCCAAGAAATATACAATTCTATAAATGCCTCGTTTGCTTTTATATTTTGCTGGCAACGGTCTGCAAGTATGAAATCTTGCCCTTCAAGCATCTTATTGACGAACTAATTTAGCCAGTCTGAAGGATGATCTTCTGTTTAATACACGTGGTTGGGATTTGCGTGATCTCAGATTTTTTTATACTTTGGCCTTAACTTCTTATTTGTAGGAAAATGAACGAAAGCCCTTGAGCTGTTTCTCACCAGGTAGGTCTTAATTCCTGTGGGTGGGAAGGGAAAAAGAATTCTGCATTCATCAGAGTCACTTCTGCACTGTACATTTCTCATCTTTTGGGATGGAGTGACCTACAGATGGTGAGAAAGAAGTGCCAAGCAGAAAAAGAAAGCTTGTGATGTAGGGCCAGCTGAGTTGAACTTGTTCTCATTTAACGGTACATGACTACAGTGTAAATGTTTATATTTGATCTAGCCATGTTGAGGTCCTTTCATAGCCAATGGAAAGAAATGATCACCCTGGGGTCAATTCATGTGATATATCTGGGAGGTTTTGTTTAAAATGCCATAAATTACGTCCTCTCTCTCTCTCAGTGGACTACAAAGAGCATTGTGAATAACTAGCTTAGATGAACTTCCTGGCTATCTAAAACTAAATGAATTAAATCCCTCCAACTACGTCTATACTGCCCTATGAATATTCTGGCAGTTGGAAATAGGCTTTGAGTGGTATGGCATATTTTTTTTTCCACATGCAACAAAAACAATCTGCGAAACATCTCTCAGTCCCTGCACATGAGCTGGCACTAGGGACTATTCGCAGAAAAGAGTCTGGATGCAGCCATGTCATTCTGGAGAAGGGAAAAAAAAATAGTATAGCTGCAAACTCTTTTATGCCAGTTTGTGCCAGGAGTAGAGAAACATCCTGGTTCACTCCAAGGTTTGGGTGGACACTTTGAGTTTAGCTACCACCAGACATATAATTTGTGTATAAAACACACAAGTCATGCAGTTTTATGTACTTAATCCTGCCTTGGCCATTCTTCACCTCACAGTGAGCCCCTCACAAAACTTCATGCTGTTACGCATGACACATCTACATGGATATTTCCTCTTTCTATTCCCACTGAAAACAGAAGTCACAGCAATTCTTCCAAAAGATCGGGCTGCATTTCCCATATAACTATCAGCATTTGGGGATTTTAGTGTCATGGTTTCCAGGGGAGTATGCTGAAATTTAGTGACCTAATATGAACTTTTCCCTTTCTAAGAACCCCTCTAACAACCTCTGTTTTGCTGTCAGCTATGACAGACAAAAGTCATCTCTTCTCTGTGGGCTGGGCATGGTGCTCCCAAACAATGAATGCAGCTCCCGCAGGACAAGAGAATGCATTTCCTTTGAGCCACAACCGAAAGCCTTTTCCAGAGCAGACTTAGTAGTGTTTAAAGGATTTATTTAATTCTTTTCCCTTGAATAAAGGAGCTTGGAGGGTTAGACTTTCCTGTGAAGAAGATTCAAAAAAAAAAAAATTGTAGTGCATTTTGGCAGATTATGTGGGTGGTGTATGAATCAATAAAGCTTCCAGCTATACAAAGCCTTTGGGTGCATTAAGATGTTTGTTTGTTTTTTTATTTATTCCAAACAGAGGTAAATCTGAATAGTTTGGGGTTTTTTTATTTCTGCCAAGAAATGAGGACATAACCCTCCCCCTACCAATCCCTGTTCCCTGCTGTGTTATGAGTGTACTCATAACAAGCATTATTTATTGCAAATATTCATAAGGAAAAAACAGTTGATGCCAATGATGGAAAAAATATTCTCAAGATGCTTCTTCTGTATCTGCTCAGGCATACGTGTATGTGATAAATAGTAGAAATTAGAGATCTATATACTCAGCTGAGCTACTCTTAGGCTACACACAGTCTGGTGGAGGCAAAGTTTGCAGTGCCAAAGTTGACAGAAGCCTTAACTGATCCAGAGATCCATGAAGCCTTCTAAGCTGCTGGTGTAATGCTTCTTTTGGATATTATGTGCTGGTCCATGCCGTAAATTGTCTGTGGCAGGAATAAAATAAGGGTGTTTTTTTTCTCTATTTTTACCCAATCTTTTTAGTATCTTTGTTGTGGCCAGAATGGACTGCTGGCTCCGGCCCACATGAAATTGTCCCGGTGCTTCTGTGTTGAGGCTCTAAGTTCATGAAAGCTGTCAAAAAGTGTCTATGCTGGTCAAAATTTGTCGTAGGGGGAAAAAGCTGAGACACTAATTCTTACAATTTTCCCAGCTCCACTGAAGTCCATATTTGAAAACAAAAGCTCCACATTTTTTTAGTTACGAGAACTTAGCTCCCACCCAATTTCCCACCTTTCATAAGAATGTCTCATATTAGGAGAAAGAAAACAATACTCATTGCTTTCCAAGACCTTTGCAAGGGCTATTTCATTCTACAAGGACACACCCATGGAAAGGAATGCAGGATCTATGCAGTAGACCAAAATGGTGAATATCTTACCTAGAAATAAGTTCAAGGCTCATGGCTGTATCAATGATGACCATTCACAATAGCCTTCTAACAAAGCCTGTAAATGTCATGGTAGCAACATCAAGATACTTTAAGGATACCATTTTTCAGTCAGAAATGACCCATTCTATGATATTTTAGATTCCTGTTAGCTCTGGGAATGGAAAATGGTTGGAGAGTGGATGATGGAGCTATCAGAAAGCAATGTGGACATGTATAGAACCTGATGTTGAGCTTGGGCAACAGCCAAGCTGTTGATGCTGCTCAAACTGAAAAATTTTTTATGAAATTCAGGAAGAGACCAAGTATAAGACATTTACTTTCTGTGTCATGACAGAAATCAGACTAATCATCATAATGGTCTCTTTTGTTTTAAAATATCTAAGAACTTCCTATAATTGGAATATAATTGCAACTGGCTGATGGAAATTAATACATTTCATATGTAGAGACCAATGATGGTAAAAAAAGATTTGGAAATAAGATAAACCTAATGTTTCATGAAACAACAAGGTCCTAGGTAGTTGCATGTCGGAGCGAGAATCATCAGAGTGAGTCTGGAAGTCTATTACACAACTGTCTGTATCTGGGGCGACTGGACTTCCATCAAGTCAAAGGAGAGAAACAAGTTGAGGGTGCAATTTATCTCTTCAGAAAGTCTCAGTTGGATCACATGAGTTGTGCTCTAGAAGTTTCAGCTTATTCACTGACAGCCTAAGCTGAATGAGGAGGATGATAGTGCGACGAGATCCTGAAAGCAGTGGAAAGCAAGCCTCAGTGTATGTTTCTCTTATTTTACTTGGATTTTTGAAGAATGCTACAGCAGCATTACACCTTTTGGATGTGTGATTATGGCAAATGGACAGAAGGCTGAATGACTTAGTAGAAAAGACATCTGGCATGCTGCAAGAAATGATGGTTTTTTAGGTGAATTTTTACTAAATGATTAACACTGAGGCCTTCCTTCTTGAATAAAGTGAACAGCTGGAGATAATATTAGCAAGAGTGGTTGGTAAGGGACTCAGCCTACGATTTAGGAGGCTAGATGTAGCTGTCTAGATTTGAGTACAGTTTTTTGGTTTTAAAAGGTTTTAAGGGAGTGGATGCAGCTAGACTGTGCCAGCTGACCTAAAGGTCAAGGAATGGTAGTAGCATTAAATATGCCAGCAAAGACATAGCATTTGTGCTTTTTATGGTCTGTATTTTTAGTTCCCCTTAAAAGTGGAACAGGCTCCTAGTTTGCTTAGGAACTTCTTTAAGTTCAACTTTTTATTTATTGAGACACACAGATATTTTTTTGCAAATCTGGCCCTAAGTGATTTGACCAACATCAAAAAATGGCGGGGAACGGGACATGCAATTGTGCCTGCTACTTAACTACTACTGCTTTTCTAACCAAGGTTATTGCAAAGCTGGTCCTATCTTGTATTAGTCGATTTTTGTTTCCTTTGTTTCCATCTCTCCTCTTTCTGTTGTTCTAGAAACCACAAAATACCTTCTCCTGCTTCTGTCAGCACAGAGCAGTGTACAGTTATTAATGTCTCCTCTCATTCCCAGCCCTTTCTGCAGCTCTTTCCTGTTGTTGCCTCCAGTGACATGCAGTGATGATAATGGGATGCAGTGCCACTGGCATGCTACCCCAAAGCCCTGCAAGGACTAGTTCAGAGGTACAGAATTGCTTAAAAAGCCAGGAGCTTCTCTACCCAAGGGGAGGAAAAAGCAATTGCTGACTGCGTTAGGATCTGAATGCTCCTTGCCACTTCCTAGCAGAGCAGTTTAGAATCAAGCTCTGCTGGATGATAATTGTTTTAACTACCATTGTGGTTCTCTCTTTTATCCAGGGGCATGGCTGGGGAGGATGGGTGAAGTTGTGCAACTGATGTCTGCCTAATTCACAGGGTATTCCTAATTGGCTGGGATAGATCTCCTTGCCCTCCCTTCTCTCCCTTCCCCCCACTGAATTGCAGGTTGATGCTTCGCTTACAACTTTTTCCAAAGAAGTTTATGCTTTCTTCACACAGTCTCCATAAAAATAAAGGGGACCAGCATGAGTATCTTCTGAATACTGACAAGATTAGAAACTCCTTCATTTTGCTGCCAGAATCATAGAATCATAGAATCATTTCAGTCGGAAGAGACCCTCAGGATCATCAAGCCCAGCCATAACCTAACCTAACTCTAGCATTAAACCATGTCCCCAAGAACCTCATCTAAATGCCTTTTAAGGTGTGTTTAGATATCAATAAATCATAATGATGTGCAGTTTTTATAATACAGAGGATTGCAATAAATACAGCTCAGCCAACAATGTCTTTGCAGGAGAAAGGTTAGTGCTAGGGATGACCACATCAGCTTCCTTCAGAAGAAAAGTTGTGTTGTAATCAGATTTCCTACTTTAGATATTTACAAAGCTTATTCAGGTAGCCTCTAAATTTAGACTCAGTTAAAGAAAAGGTGTGCTATCTCTGAAGTTCAAACCAGAGCCCCTGAATGAGTTGTGTTGCTCCCACTGCCTGAACTGGAAGTCACCTGGACCTATTTGGTAGGTAGCATCAGGGACTATAGCACATCTAAATGTAAGCCTGACTTGCTGTTGAACTGGGAGCCTCAGCTCTACACAGCTGGGAAGATGTTCTGATGTGACCCCAGAGCCATGCATCTATACCTTTTCCCTTTTAGTCTCCATCTTAAGGTAAAATCAGATTTTCTTAACATGGAGAATGGAAGGATTAGAGTCTTCACTATTCTCTTTGAGATATACTTTACCTTTGAAAGCCATCAATAAACCATTTCAACTGAGTTGATAGGCATTAATGAGTAAATTTCCACACATTAGTAATTGCATCAATTAATGTATTCTACTGATGAGACTAACAATTTTGACCCCGTAAGAAATCTTAGTTTCTTTCTGTTTTATTTAGTCTTATGCAGAATTAATAACTTTTCAGTGAGATATACTCAGACATGACCTCTGAATTTTACCTGCCTGAAAAACCCTGAAAGTATTTAAAAACTGCAGTGTTTCCACTACCATTTTGGCCCTGTACCAGTTTTGTACCAGTGAGAAGTCCTTTTGGACTGAGAATCTATTCGTCATGTCCTGAAGCATTATTGTCTGCATCTCTGAAGAGTTCATCTAATTCAGTGGTGCTGTTGCCATATAAGTACATTGACTATTGTCTGCTGATGCTTATAGATTCATTCACATTATGGAGCTTGTTGCATTTCTTCCATATTTTCCAAAATGTAAGCCATTGTCTTGAATTCTTTTAACTGAGAATAGATATCACTCCTTATGCTGTTCTTGCAAAATTCTGACTTAGATATGAAATAGGATAGGCAACAAGACTTCACTTTTCCTGTAGACTTCAGATTTTTTCATCAAGTTGGTGACACAAAAAGACAGGTTGCTAGAGGAAGTCAGGAGTTTCCGTGGTAAATTATTGTATGTAGACAAATTTTATTTTGTCAAAATCAATTTTGTCATGTAATGTATGCACCTGTTCTTACAGAAGCAGCAGAAGCAGTTTCTTGCATCAGGAAAAGAATTGCTGATCACCGACTTCGAAAGATCTTTTGGGTTGGTGCTAGGGGCGCTCATCTGTGATGAGAAAAAAGGCAGTAAAAATCCTTAGTCTGCATGAAAGACAGCACTAACTTGAATCTTAATCTCTTCCACCATAGCTATCCAGGGCTTACACTGTTCATACACTTGATTAGTTAGCAAAAAAAAAAGATTTTTTTTTTCTTAAGGGCCGATGCTAACTATTCCAATAGCCTGAGGGATTTTATTTATTTTCTTCCAGGATCCTATCACAGTGTGATTCCTTCTCCATTTTTTTGCCAGGTAGGCAGTCAGCCAGGATAACCATGGCTGATTCAAATGAAAAAAAAATAAATACATCCTCTTTTAGACTTAAGAGTCTTATACACTTTTTGTGCCATCTGATTCCAAACCTTGCTTTGTATCTTCTGTTTTGTGGTGGAGTCTAGTAATCACACCACAATTTCTCAGCTGGCCTCTGCTCCTGAGAGCATGGGTAGATGACCAAGTTAAGGGTTGGCAATGCCAGCTGGAGATTTGAGACATCTTTAGCTACTCTGTGGTTCCTGTGCTACGTATTTAAGGCAGCTCAGCCCTCTGTGAACATCACTGAGATTACCTGGCTTGGGAAGTTACTCTTCTCTTAATACACAGAATGACTTAAGAGCGCCAAATCCTGTACCAATCAAAGAAGATCCCTTACCACTAAAAATTATTAATAAAGAAACTTTTGGAAAACAACCCGAATGTAAAATCTAAAGGCTAGTCATGAATATTGGGTAAAGAAAATGTCACTATGAGGTCAGTGTGATCTGAGGCTGCAAACACAGTGACCTTACATATTTAAGCAGAGAAGCAATTCTTCAATAGTAAGCTCTGATGTAACTTAGCGGGAGTATGTCATGCATCTGGAAACTTCTTTATGACTGGGAAAAAAAAAAAAAGAACAAATGCATTTGGAGAAGAGTGGGGGCTTGGGAGGGATCAGTTTAAAAGAAGGGATTAAAAGCACTGCACACAGCCCCGAGGGGAAGCAATAGTCTACAGACATTGGAAGGTTGCAAGCATTAAAGACTGAAAACAAACATGTGAGGTACTAGGAGAGGTTTTAGATAGATCACCTTTTCTCATGTGGAATTGTGGATGAATTTCTAGATAAACTTCTTTAGTGGGTTAACTATTTCCTTGTAATAGTTTTGTGAAAAATAGTGTGTGGGAATTCAAAAAATGATGCTTAGAAAAATAAGTGTGAATTGACTATAGGAAGTAACTCTGTAAAGTCTTGGAGACAGTTTAGCATAATCAGCTTTTTCCATGTGTAACTGAGATAATGTTGTGCATTATTAAAAGCAGATACTTCTGGCCACTTGACTATTAGTCTCTTACAGCACTAAGAATATGAATGGTAGGTGTTAAAATCAGCCACAGGAGGGCTCTTGCATTATTTCCCTGCAAGCCTTTAAACATATTGAGAATAATAAAGGAAGAAACCTATTCAAGCAAGTATAGACAGAGGCTAAAAAGATCAAGTCAATCTGTGCTCTAGTTCCTGTCGGTATGTACAAGAAAGGAACGCTCCGAATCATGAATAGTTCACTGTGCACTTTATTTCATCTGCTTGTAGAAGCAAGAGTGATTTTCCCTTCTGTGATTTTAGCTAGATGCCATGTTTCTCAAATAATAAGGTACGGTTCATTGTATACATTAGAAGTTTGGGTATGAAGACCCAGATAAAGACGAAGTTTCCATGGCAGTGCTAAGTATCTCCTGCAGGTTTTCCAGCCATCTAATATTTGGTGCTGTACTAGTCATTACTTAAGCACTTTTTCTCATTTTTGCTTCTACTGTCTTCACTGTGACCTGAGTCCCATCAGTCAGTTCTACAGCAATTTAGCTGAGCTCCCAAAGCAGCATGCTAAATTCTGACAGCAACAGGATGGTGCACACTGTTTAAGACGTTTTGTATGCTCCTATACATGTCTGATCAGAAGTGGTCACAGGCCACTCGTGAAACAAGGCCTGCTCCAAAGTAGGAGCTGACTCAATCCATTTCTTACTTTCTTCTTTCCCTCAGGAAAAGAGATTCTTAACCTATGGTTGATTTACAGGTGCCAAACAAGGACCTGCCCACCAGTTAGTTGATCTGCAGTCTTTCTTTTCTGCCTCAGGGATACCCGGCCAATCTTTCTACTTGCCAAGTATACAGACATCATGCAACTTTATCTTCTTTTGCCTTAGGACATCCCTTTCACAATTTGTTGCTCTTCCAGAAAGACTCTATTTCTTTCAGGCCCCTCAAAATCATTCCTGTCCAAGTATAGGAATCAGAACACTTCCTTTGTACTCAAGGACAGTCTTCTGAAACTTGCTGCTTGTTCGCCAGTTTGCTCAAGCTTTCTAGATGAAGCATTTGGGGATAGAGTGAGTGTGTACAGAATTAGCTTCTTTTTGCCCTGATCCACAGGAAAGGTTTGACACCCCTTCCTGTCTCTATATGCAGTTTCATAACACACCAAGAGTGGACCCAGCTCAAGAAAGTAATTAAAATTTTGCAAAAATGGTTTATTTTCCCCTGTGCATTATCAAAAAAAAAAAAAGGTTGAAGCAGAACAAGAACAGTGTGATGTTCAAGGCCTTCACGCTACTGTTAGAAAATGAGCTTCAAAATACATCCCTGAATTAAACAGTAGAGATATTTTAACTCTGATCTATTCTTCCTTGACTGAAGCACTGAGTTTTTTTCTGGTAAGGAAAGAGTCATCTCATCCCACGTGAGAGTCGTTGCTCTGAAAGTCATCATCCATCCACACTTGTAAAATGTCTTTCTCTCCCTACTGATATGTAAGGAAATTCAAATGACTAAATTCATAAATGGAAAACTTAATTCAATATTTAATAAATAGATCAATAAATAAATAGATTGATAAATCCGTATATGTTAATTAAATATCTCATTCTACCCCTTGAGTGATCAAACCACCAACCTATTGCCTGTTTTGATATAGTTTGAGACATAAGAGGGCAACCTTTGGTTTACACCTGAGAATTTTTTTGTATTTTTGCGAGAAGTTCTGTCCTTGTCTATCCTGGCAAGTATCTTCTTTTGCAGAGTCCACTTTTGACATTTTCCAAGAAAAAAGCATTTCATCTGGTAATGCGCGGCCAGCTCTTTGGGACTTAAACAGTTTGTGTTTTCTAACTGAATCCTTCCTCGAGCACTAAACACCATTTCTTCTGGAGTTACCACATTTTTAGAAGCATCTCCTCTTTCAGCGTTGAGCTTCAAAGGGGAAATCCATCCACAGGTGCCAATGCGAGGCATGTCAATAGTGTGAGATGCTGTGTTGTTTGTACATCTGCACCTGGCCTGTTTTGAAAACCGTCTCCACCACTGCTGCCTCTGGCACTTATCCCCTTTCCAAGCCCATGATGTTTTTTTACAACCCCCCAAGGCCCAGCGTATCTGGCCATCAGGACAGCAAGCCACCAAGCAGCCATGCACAGCAACCATGTGCACAGAATTCCTTCAGAGCCCATTCCCCCCCCCGCTCTGATTTCTCCCCTCCTGAATATTTGCTCTTTCATACTTCATTGGAGAATTGTGTTATCTCCATGAGATGTGACCAGGCTTAGCATGGGAATGTCTGCAGCGGTACGTTGCCCTCCTCCCAGAAACACTACAATGGGACAGGTTGCCTAATTAAGAGGAACAGGGCTTTTCTTGACTACGAGAAATCTAAATAAATAAAATAAATTAATAAATAGAAGAAGGAGAGATGGGGAAAGGAGAGTGCTGGAGAAAGGGGGAAAAAGAGAGAGCAACTTTTTTTTCCCCCCTTCTTCTCCTCTGAAGGAAGCAGCAGTGTCTCCTTGCAGAACGACCACCCTCAGGATACAGCAGTTGTCTTCAAATCTGTGACCATAAAAAATCATTATCTCTGTGAAATACAGCAATTTGGGAGATAATCAAACAGTGACCAGGGGGCAGAGCTGCCAATCTGAAGGATTATGCTCTGTGCACGCTTGATTCTGTCTGACCTTCCTCCGAGCCAGCTGTCAGCTTGGCGAAAACGCACACGGATCGACTCAGGGCACATTCATTAGACTGTCTTCGGTGAAGAAGTCATTTGCATAAAACCCCAGCTTTCTTAATTAGTACTTCATTTTTCCCTTGACTTATTTTGTGGCTAAGTTCACTCGCCTTTTTTTTTTTTTCCTTTTACTTGCCGAAAAATAAAATGGGGGAGGAGAATTTTTTTTTTTTTTTAATATGAGGGCAGAAGGGAATATGACTTGCAAATTAACTCAGTGATAATTAGCCTATTAACATTTTCAGAGATGTAGGAGGTTTCCAAATGTTAAAAAAAAAAAAAAATCGGAAGGGGAAAAATTGTGGGGAGGAATACTGTAGTTGAAATTTATTATCTAAACTTGTGGATTAACAATATTGAAATGTTGGGAAAGACAGTACAGTCCATGTGCTGAAAAATTTCTCTCCTTTTACAATGATGCACACTCTTTACTCGTTCTCAAAGACTACTTAGGAAAATGCTACTTTTCATTCCCATGGACAAGCAATGGAATTTTTTGTTGTTAGAAAAGTAAAAATATTTTTTTCTTCTACTGCAGTGAACACCGAGTGAACCGTTTGGATTAGGAAGCAGTTAACCACATAATGCAGTTTTACCCAGACTTTTCTCATATGAAACAATACTGATTTTCACATCCTCTAAAAGCTTCAAAACCATAGTTGTGTCAAAATAAACTGCAAACTGTTGTAGGAGTATAAAGTATTCACTTAAGATGCACTGCACTTCACAGATTTAAAACTGTTATGTGGTTGCTAGGAACAAACAAGCCACAGGAATGATTGCCTTGTGTTACAGTGTTCGGAGTAAAGAAAGATGCCAAATTAATGCAGACGTTATCAAATTTGTTCTTTAGTTCAAAGTGGATGCTAATGATGCTTGTTCTCTGTTTGATATTCTACTCTTGCCTGATGTAGGAAGGTATTTCAGAGCGTTCCTAAGTTTAATCACAAACTTACACCTCAGTACCACTATCAGAGCATAATTATTGTGCAAAGGGAGGGAACTCCTGAAGTGCAAACAACATTTTTGTCACTGATGAAAGAGAGACTAACAAAGACAAAAGGCATACACACCCTGCAATGCTGCTTTTGTGGCAGCATTCTGTTTAAAATGGTGTAAAAAACAGTAGAACTTGCTGCCATGTTTTGTAAATTCCTCATCATCATGCAAGAGACCTGAATGTATCTGGGGACATCTCTGTTCTTAGATAAATATTACAGCTCTCTCTCTGGTTTTACAGTTCTCCAATACAGGATTTAAACAGAGTTTCAAGATGAGAAAAGTGGCTGCAAGTCAGGTTGTTGAACATCTCTAAATTTGAAGAATCAGGACCAACCTTTAGAAAGCAGAATAATTCAGGTAACTGTTTATTAGTGAAATCAATAGCGCCAGGACCTGTTGTCTGGTCCTGAGGGCAATGGGCTCAGACTGGTTGTGCACATACTACTAAATAACCTCAGCCTCCCAAACAGCATAAATGCATCCAAACTGCCTAAAAGGAATTATCCTTGGCCCACACTAAGACCCCAAATATGCAGTGAAATAATTTGGGTGAACACTAGTTGGTCTGGAACAAAACCATGTTGAAGACTGGTCTGGATATGTAACATTATGCACGGCCACATTTTCGTGCCTGTGTCCGTTTCCAGCTGTGCTTCGTTTACTTGCACAGATGTGCCTTCAGCTATTCCCATTTGGGATTTTAAAAGTAGTTTTGAGGTCCATTTTAAATTTTGTTCACTGGGGTGTTGCAAGAAATGTACTTAAGCAATTACCTTGAAAACCCATATACATATGTTGTTGATACTATTACTAAAAAGGCAATTTAATGAAATATTCTGAAGACTATGCATATAGTTTTTTTATAGACAGGAGTGCAACAGAATATCAAGCTCTTGCTTTTGTGAGTTATACATTGATTCAGATTAATTAACAGCAGGGAACTGCTTCTGAATTTCAACTGCTGTGGCCCTGCTCCAAAGGACATTTCCAACCACACATTTTCTTTTTCTCATGATGTATAGTAAAAGTATTTCAAATGTATCAAGAGCAGCTGTAGCTATGGAAGATGAATGCAAAGAGCACAGAAGTCAATAGAAAAACTGTAAAGTTTACTTCAGCCATTTTTGCACTAAATTTCTCCGAATTCAATTTGGAAGGGTACCGGGACCTGTCAGCAAAAGTCTAATCTTAAAAGATTTTTATTTTTTATGTGTAGACTAAAGACACCCTACTGACTTCTAAGAGCAGTTCAGCAAAGCTGGATCAAAATAGGAAAAATCTCTAAATAATGTCTACCCAGTTTTATTCTCATAGAAAAAAAAAAAAAAAGCTGGATTTTGGAGCTGACAAATATGCAGTCCCTCTGTAAATTATGCTACACTTATCTTCAGTAGGTTTAGGGTATATCTAATACAGTCTCAGCCTCTCAGCATTTGAAATCTACTGTCTGTAGCTTTTGACAAACTCCTGTAAACTTCTGTTAATCTGGGAAAATTTACTAGATTGCAAAAGATGAAAATTGTTTTAATTATTAGACTAAAAGATTCAGCAGTAATTCCTGATTTAGTTCCTAGGAACAGTCTCAGGTCTAGTTACAAAATTTTCTCACTACTTTCATGCCACCACACTCAACAGATGCGTTTATTCACCTCGCAGCCTTCATAGCCCAGTTCCAAGACTCCTGGTGCAGACCTATAGGTGCTTCACTCACGTTATTTGGAGCTCTCTCCTTATTACGTTTCCCTCTGAATTACAGCTGCAATACAGAAAGGTCACATTCTCAGATGTAAATAAAATATTGTTCCTATGACACATTCATATAAGTCCAAGAGCAGTCATCAATCACTGCTAGTTGATTCCGTACAATAACAGCTACTTTAGGTCCTTATCGAGGAATTCATTTTGTATTTTCATTTTAGGCAAAGGTCATTTCACCTAACTTTTACAATAGCAAAATGAGGCATTTAATCCGAGCTAGCTGACTATGCCCCTGCTATAGTTGGAAGGAGATAGGTTTGTCAAGACAGGGATCAATTCCAACTAAAGCAGACACCAGCCTTATGGTAGGATGGATTATTCTCCCTAGGATCTAGTCTCTCCCTGCTGACCATTGGGGTATGTCTTGACAGCTAACTTACTCAAGGAACTTTGTTTCTAGAAAACTACAGTTCAATGAGATGGGTCAAGGGATTTACTGCGTGATTACATGGTACACAAAACCTTGAAAGCTTTCTTGTCAGTGCAGTAATTTTGACTCAGTAAAATAACAATTTTACAAGTATAATGTCATGGACCAGTTTCCGGACTCATTTTCTCTCTTCCTTGTTTTGTCTCAGAGCATTGGGAACCTCAGAACAGTGATTCTTATTGAATAATACTTATTTTCCATGGGCGCTTAACTGAGATAGTTCCTTTTATCCGTTTTGACTCAGATGCACCTTAGCTAACAAGTTAGGTGTGTCATCTGACCTGCTGGCGTAATCTCCTTCATTAGGGAATGGGGAGACACAATAAACCCTTTACAGTGATTAATCCCACCTACAAGATGTTATTAAGACATCAGAGTTGAAATGTTCTTCTGGATGTGTCTGTCTGACTGCACAAGACTGGATTTTAAGACCAGGCTCCTAATTTTTTAATGTCTAAATTGGAATAGAGTTTGTTGATTACTCCCAGGTATCATGTGTAGCAACACTGAATTTATTAGGATTGCCATGAAATAAAGCAGTATTGCAGCCATCAGCGCTAGTAGCTGATGGTTTCTCAAATCCATGGGTTCTAGGTGGCAAAATATATATTGGATATTTTCTGGTGTTCTACTGCTTCCACTGCTTCTTTTTATGACACCTGATTGCCTTCTCTTGCATTGTCCTGAGACTGTAATATCTTTGAGTCAAAAGGCATCTGAATTCTGGGTGAAGACTCTCTGTTCAGAAATCTCCATGGCTGATTCCAACAAGAAAGCACTTTATATAAAGCTACATGGAGATCTGTGTGGAGAGCAGTATAGCTGCATCTGAATGTTTCAGATAACAAACCTTGCTTCCAATGTTATACATCTTAGATGTTATACATCTTAGATGTTATACATCTGAGTAAGTTCTAGGTAGTGTTGCCACTTTTGATATTAAATAAAACCCAAACCAAAACAAAGTTCATAGTAAAATCTATAAGGCTGGATGGTAAACACTGATAAAATAAAGAGATGCCAAGAGCTCCTGGCAGAGGGATGGAGATACACATCCCACCTTGAATCACTGTCTCACTTCAGTCCCTCTCTCTGTCTCCTTTCAGATTTGTGGATACACCTTGAGAACTGTTACATATCGACATAACTTAATGACTAAATACCAAAATAGGGCTTGCTTCTTGAACAAAGCACTTTGTAAAAATAATAACAAATATGTGTAAAGTAAATATGCTCTTATGTCTTCACTGGACTTAAGGAATGCTTTACGCAATCAAGCCACCTCCTTGGTAAAATGTGTCTTTTCTCAGCCTTCAGCATTTCACACCATGTCTTCTCATTGATACTTATTTTGTTCCCTGAATTGCTGCGCTTTTTTTATTATTAGTTTCTTTATCATCTCTTCTCTCTCTGTTTTTAATCAGTAAAATTTAACCTAAATTTCCCTGCCACAGCTTAAATCCGTTACATCTTGCTCTATCCTAGTTGACTAATGAGAATAATTATCAAACTATTTTTCAATGTGAATTTTCTACTCAGGTTAAAATAAAACCAGCAATGTCATTTGCAGTGAAAATGCTGAGTCTGGCCAACAATTGCAACCCCTGAAGTAAAATAACAGGGTTTTATTTACTAAGGTCTTTAGCCTATTCATTGGTTTCTATTGGCATTTGAAATAACATTTGGGCAAGATTTTTTTTTTTTTTTTAATATGACTGTTTAAAAGATCACAATTAAAAAGCCTCTGTTAATACTCTAATATTGCCACCAGGATCAAAAAGGGATTAGTGCCAGCATTCTGGGCTGCTAAAGCGTGTGCATACTACTGAATGCACACTCACTGGAATGCTCATTTCCAGAAAAAAAGGGGCATGGAAACAGGATTCTTTCTAAGATGCTCCAAGCATCAGCCAAAGGACCAGATATTTTTGTTTCCTTGGCACAAGGAATCTCTCAGCTGGTGTAAAACTAGTGTATTTGGCTCTTATGTCAGCTTTTCCCTTAATATAGCTTGAAAATCAGCTGCATTAATGCTCATCTGGGACACGACTCCTGGAACCACAGGCAACCTCATAAAATATAGCACTTTCTACACTGCTCTGAGTTACTTGTTGCAAGGGCAAATAATGACAGAAATTGATGCTTGCAGAGATATGCTGTATTAGGACATAACTTACTGTGATGGAGATTAAATATGTACAATTTAAAAAAAAAAAAAAAAGAGAGAGATAAAGCATCATAGAATCATTTTAGTTGGAAGAGTTGGAAGAGACCCTGAAGATCACCAAGTCCAACCATTAACCTGACACTGTCACTAAACTATGTCATTAGAACCTACAAACATAATGTCATGTTACCATGAATATCCTCAATAGTGGATAAAATCTTCCAGGAGAGGAGGGAGCAACAGGCTCAAAAATCCATGGGAATGAAAAAACACAAGAAAACAGCTGTGATGTGCAAAATGAAGGTATGATTCCCTTAGAGCAACTGCCTTGATTCCATCAGCTCAGATACTTCATTGCTTGCATTAAAAGGGATGAGCATGTAAAACCAAGCTGAGTCAAATTCATCATCTAATATCGAGAAGGAAATAGGGATTTGGAGTCAAGGTATAAAGGCTGAGGAGCTGTGGAGGCAGGTCGTGCCATTTGCACAGGAATCCCACATAATTTTGGCATTACCTGAGCTCAGTGTGCCTCAGCATTGGCTTTGGACAACATTATACCTTCATTCAGACAGCCCATAAACTTTCCAAGGATTGTGTCTTACCGTGTGTTTGCACCACCTCTGTCTTCAATGGTTCCTGAGCTCACCTGGAACCTTGAGGGTATGAATACCTCCAGAAATAAATATCGTAGTAGACAAAGGGGTTCTCCTTACAGCATTTACATACCCATAACCACAGAAGTTCAATAACAACACAGGTTAGCAGTAGTGTGAGCTGACATCCCTCCAGGGTAGTCTTGTATCTAAAGAGGATAACAGTCTTCTTCTGATGCTTGTTAGGGGAATTACAGCACAGGGAGAAGCAGCATCATTTAGTTGCCTAAATGCAGGTGCCACATCAGCAAGCAAAGGTATCTAAAAAATCCCCAGATGACCTATAGGGACTCATGCCTCTCTGGAGTAGCAACTAGAGGCCAAGCAGGGTATCTCATGGTATCCAAAATGACACTAGATGCCTCCATATAAGTGGCTGAATGCCTCTCACATTTTCAGCTCAAAAAATTTTACATCTCTCTGTTTCTAGTTTCATCTCTTGGCCCAATGCTGAAAAAGAAAATAAGAATTTGGGCAGCATGACTATGTTTTTTCCCACACAGTGATTTTACTTGTTGCTGAGGGCTTTTTAGCAAAATAAACTAAAGTGAAAATGTCTATTCTGAAGAATTTAAAACCTGTAATTTGACTGGTCTTTATTGTGAAATATCTTTTCTTTAAATAAAATGAATTAATTAATTTCATTAATTTATTATTAATTAATCTGTCAATTTTTCAGATTAAAAAAGTTAAAATCATACACTTTAGCGTTATCAAAATAAAGTTCCAATTTTTGACATTTTAATTAACTTTTTTTTTACATGTAACCTTATTCTGATGAAGCAAATATCATTTTCACCATTCTGTGATCTTTCAGAATTGTAAAATTAAAAGAGAGCTAAAGCATATATCTGTCTTTCCCCGGTTACGCTGCTAGTTCTGCTGTTGCTTTTACAGACAGCATTATTAGAGATGGGAAAGATTCGCGCACAGGAGGAGACTTCACAAAGATTTGTCAGTGTTCAGGACCTGGAAAATCATGACTGTAAACATTTGTAGTTCCCCAACTGAAATACATGGTAAAAGAGAGTAAAACTGAGCAGGGAAGGAGATGCAGCTCTCTAACAGAGCAGCTGGCAGCAGACTAAGGTTTTCATTCATACAGTAACTCTAAATTCACTAATTGTTTGATGGAGAATGTCATCTTCAGTGGCAACACAGAAACTGCCTTTCCATGGACATAAAAAAGGCATCAAACATAATCTTAAAGTAACAGCCATGCTTTAATTTCAGTTCCACAGTAAAATTAAAAGAAAATAATGTAAGGTTTTGTCACCTCAATGTAAATGAGAAAGACCACCTAGAGTTCAACAGAATCATTCCAGATTTTCACCCGCATAAATCAAACCAGGATTCATCTTTCTTGAATAGAATTAAAATGCAACTTCCAATTACTTAGTTACCTAGACATATTTATCAACACTGAGTGTCATCTCATTCATAGGACTCAGTAACAAAAGGTTTATATCAGGTCCAGAACTTCACTGTACTAAGTGGTGTTCCTACCATAAAAAAGGCCAGATCTTGTCCTATTTGCAGTCTGAATAAATGAGGCAGATAAAAGTCAGGGATAAGGAAATGATATTGTCCCCTTTTCTAAAGGCACATAGCAATTAAGTGTTGCATCCAAGGTCACATTGTGATTTGCGGTCCATAGCACATATAGGTTTTGAATCCATGTTTCAGGCTTCACAATCAAAGCAATAATTTTTATCATTATTATTTTTTTACGAAGCAAAATATTTGTGTTGTTCTTTTATTTATGATTAGCACATGACATGGCGAAAGCAATTTTAACAATTATATAGCTTAACAATTCTCTGTTTACTTAATTTATCCTATTTTTTCATTTAGAGTGATGAGGCTTTATTTTTCTTTCTTTTTTCTTTTGACAGGGGGCTTTTTGCTTAGTTATCAAATTGCAATCTTACATAAGTCCAAATAAAATACAATAAAATAAAATTGCTACCTAAATACCATTACCTGAAATTCTGAAACATTAAGACTTCAAAAGGGTTAATTAATTACATTAGCTGTGTCATTATCCTGGCAACATTCTGCCGGAGGGTGTATAGATCCATTCAGCTGCTGAGTTTGAAAGAGCTGTGTCCTTCTCTCACAGAAGAAAATTCATCAGACATTAAAAACATAATCATTAACAGAACATATTGTTTTCTCTCCACCAGATTGGAGAACATCAGATGAAATAATCAAAACAAATATTAAATAAATATTTTTTAAAAGTATGGAACCCAGAATTCATCACAAGTCAGAACAGATTTTTTTTCCATGATAAATTTAAATTGCTTAATATTTATTGAATTTGGAGAACCAAATTCTCCACAGTCTCACATCTTTGTAGTCAAAAGTGGGTGTAAAATGCTCCTATACTAGAATGATAAAATGATGCTATCACTTTTAACAGGTGTAAATAACTACATGTATTACATCTAGTATAGACATAGAAAGAATGGTAAAATAAAGAAAAGACAGCAAAGATGCTTAAAGGTGTGAAACAGGTTCCATGTGAAGGGAGATAAACTAAAATAAAACTCTTCAGCCTGGAAAGGCTAATCATTTCCAGACATGACAGAAGTCCATGAAATCATGGCAATCATGGAAGATGTAAAGAAAGAACAATTATTTGCTAATTCTTGTACTACAAAATCCAGGAGGTATCAGATAAAATTATCTGAAGGTGGGCTCAAAATGATTAAAGGAAAGTACGCAGCACATCATTAAACTATGATGTTCATTGCCATAAGTTTAAACAAGCTCAAAAAGTAATTAGATACAAACATAGAAAGAAAACCCTTCATAGACTATGATAGACAAAGAAATAACCCCCAGGTCAAGAAACTGCATAGTCACAGATTGAAGGAAGCTGGAAAGCTAAAGTGTGGGAACATCAATGTATAATTTTCTTTTCATGCTCCTTCCCAACAGGCAGACATTATTTGCCATTGATGGAGACCAAATAACTGTCCATACAGTCTGCGGTCTTAGTGAATGCATCTTCTTTTACAAACCAGTTGATAATTAAACTAAAAATTTTCGCCCTAGAGTAAGAGGAAATATTTTTTAAATTATAAACATATCCTTTGTTTTCATGTGGTACTATAGTACAAACTCCCATGGCTTCGTCCTTTCTGAAGTGCTAGACCACACTTTTCTGGGTCACATGATGAGGAAAACATCAGATGATTGTGATAATTTGGGAAGATCTTTGCTGATAGAGGAAGTTGGAACTGCAGCTACCAGAAGTGGTTTGTTGGGAATTCTTTCATCTCCATCATCTAGAAAAGCCAAAATAAGGGTTGCATATCCATTGTGTTATGCACCCATCACTGTGCAGTTCTACCAAATGCTTCCTAAACAAAACAAACCTAAAAAAACCACCAACAACAAAAAAATCATTTATGAGCTATCGGGGACCTAGAATAAATCCTTGGTTGAAAAAAAGTAATTATCCCTTTTGATTTGAGCTGTACAAAAGGTGCTCACAGTTATAAGTTGTTATATCCTGATGTTATTACTGGTTAGTGGTGGACTTACATGGAGAAACACTCACAGCACAAGACTAATTCTGGTTTCACAGTCTGATGTCAATAATTTTTTCCTGGGCACACACAGGCCCCCAAAGTAAAACAACAATAATGTTAATATTTAAAAACTTTTTGCAACTGCATAGGTACAATAGTAAAACATGAACTTTCATGAACGTCCTTCATTCCAGCATAAAAGTAGAAACACAAGACACAGTAAGCAAATAAACATTTCAAAAGTATACTAATCAATCAAACCTGAGTAACATTCATGATATCCGCAAAAGGCACTGTCTTGATGCCTGGGACATTCTGTGATAAAGTTCACAGCCCTGGAAATAACTGAAGAGAAAAAAGTGCCTCAAAAATTGACCACAAATATAAGAGACCAAAACAGACATATTTTCCCAAGTATTATGCAGACCGTCAACATTTTAAACATAAGAACAGTTCCCTTGTAATTGGCAGAAGTTATACCATAAAAGCTGAATTTATTCAAAGGATTTTTTTGTTCTTTCTTTTTTGCTGTTATTTAAAGATCTAAACAACAATTCCTAATGTGCTAGTGATGTAAACTGTGTGGGTTTAAATAAGAAAACTAGAAATAACATCACAGAATCATAGAATCATTTACGTTGGAAAATACCTTTAAGATCATTGAGTCCAACCATTAACCTAGTGCTGTCAAGTCCATTTCTAAACCATGTCCCCAGCATACAGATATTTCCTCCAACAAAGGAAGGAATGAATCAGCATCCTCCAAAGCCTTAGTAAATGTTTTAGCCACTAAGGTATAGCACATGAAATAACACTATCTTCATTTTTTTCAAGTTTCTAGGTGGTTATTTTCAACGCTATTTGGCTATCAAAGTTCTGTCTTCTCAAAATAAAAGTGCAGTATGTTCCATCTCACAGTAGGGATTGATCTGTCCAGTTAGCATTACGGATGCCATCATAGGTGTATTCAATACGCATCCTATATGAAAGCTGGTTACTAAAGTTGAAAAGGCAGAAAATCACCTCTATGCAAAGAGGTAATGCATAAAATGCAGGCATTTTCATCATATTTTTAAGGCTATTCAACTAGTTGTATAGCTTTTGTACCAAATCTCCACACAGGATGGATTGTAGTTATGGTTTGTGGACTTGATGACTGAAAGGTATAACAACAGAAATTTATTAATTATTTCCTATAGCAAACAACGTGGGAATTTAACTGCTATATGTGGAAAATAAATAGCTTGCTCCACTTCGTAATACTTTGAGGGGAAGAAGAAGACACTCATGGCTGTGATCGCTTCTTTTTTCCCCTCTTACTGCTTTTCCACTGATAATATATCAGGGAAAAAAATGAAATATTAAGTAGAAATGTTATAGAATGGCTTTCTGTTTCACCAGGGGATGACAGATGAAGTGGAGAGGATACCTGTTGAGTTTATGGAGCCAATTCATCAGCCTCCTGTTTGACCCACAGCTGTCATCTTCCTACAAATTAATATTTACCTCTGTTAAATGCCTTTTTCTTGGATGGGATGAGAGGCAAAGAAAGGTAAGGCAGGGAAAAACCAAAAAGAAAGGCTTTGTGAAGAATTGCAGAGAACATACTACATCATAAGCTAATTACAGCTCAGCCTGTCCAAGCGTCACTCTGCAATGGTGAATTATAGGCATAAGGCTGCAGCACTTCACTTTCTTACTCGTAACTAAATCAGAACCCTTTTAAGTTTTAATTAATCTGCTTAGCTTTAGTTGTGAGGGAGCAGGGGAGTGGGGAAAGAAGGCAGCTTAACCCTTCAATTGACAAGTACTTTCACAGTGTCTCCTCTTGGGCTATTTTTTTCTGAAGCACCTGAGGGAGACGGTATTATCAGTCTGACGTGGGGGCCTATTAGGCAATGATTTTTTTTTTTTTTTTTAATTTGCAAGTTTCTGTCTAGTCCTTTCTATTTCATTATCAAAACCCAATTAATTTTCTGTAAAAGCATCAAATTAATTACAAAATACTATGGAAATATAAAGAATGGAGAAATTTCCCTCTTCTCTCCTCCTACCCTGGCCTCATTATGGGAAACATGTTGGGCCCCTTGGCAGCAAAGCCCTATTAACGAACTACAGACTGTCTAGCTCCTCATTTAAAATTCTGTTGGTGGTGTCAAGAGGCCTATGTGATGGGGGTAAGTCCATTTCCACCCACAGAAATCATTTTCCAATTCCCTAACACAGAAAAATAAAGTCATAAAATCATTCTAAGTGAGGCTGGAAGAAACCTCGGGAGGAACCCAGTCCATGTCGTCTACCTGTTCACCAAAGCTTCCAGGCATGGACACACTACAACCTTTCCAGGTGATCCACTCTGTTTTCTGATGATCCATTTCATTAGAAAGATGTCCCTGCTGCAGCTTATGTTCATAATTATTTCTCCCTTACTTATTGAATATGGAGAACAGTTTTCTTTTTCTTCTTTATATCTGACTCCTAGGTATTTGAAGATTATCATTATGTCTTCATCAGTCTTTTCTCCAGTCTTTTCTCTTTGTCCCTCTTCTCTCTATCTTTTCGTTACAGGTAGCATTCACTGTGGCTCTTCTACTCTGGGTGGTTACAGTGATAGTGGTAAAAATAGAACTCATGTACAGCTTGACTACCCTGAAATATAAACCTATGATTCAGATGCTTGAACATCGATGTTCAGTGCTATTTGAGATGTTCTAGGATATTCTACCTGTGTTTCAGCTGCCAGTTCTCCTTAGGTCCTGTGCCACGTCTGTTCCATTTGGGCAAATGGTACATCTAAAATGGCAGTAGATGCCTATATTTGATATGCGTCTGTAGGTGCCTCCAAGAGGTCAAGATTTCACAATACCCAGTGGAAATCTGAACAATGCAATTCATTGATTCTAGAAATAGAGATTCAGTTGACCAAATGGAAGTGCTTGCTTCTAAGTAAAATGAACCGCTTTCTGGTCTCCTTTGACATAGATATGAATGAGATCTCCACTGACTATAACGGAAGCTTAGATAGCTGGTATTTAGGTAGATACCTACAGGTAGACAGAAAGTTCTGTGGATCTGTGTCTGAGCCTGGCTCCCAACTCACTCCATGTGACTCTGTTTACATATGTAGTAGGGTTGCAAAGACTGAGACTTGGGGAAAAGAACACCATATTTGAGAGATTATCACAAAATCATGATTTCAGAAACTGTGACTCTGAAAATTTTAGAATCCCTTCTATTTACAATTTCTGTGGTGAACATTTGTCAAAGATTGACATTAAATGCTTCTGAGTTCTCACTGAGGATCTTTACTAATGGTGAGTAAATGTAGTTCTATCGAAAGGATTTGTTAAATATGAGTACAATGTTTCTATTATACCCTCTCATTTCTATACCTGTTGTAGAGGTGCATTCAGATAGTGCCAAAGTAGATAGAACTACAGTTTCTCATTGGAATCCATCTCATGTAACTCTGGTTGTCTGCTAGACTAACATTCACTTCTGGGTTTAGATCCAGATATGCTTTGGTGGATCCAATCGCCTGGGACAAGAATCATTCAGAAATGGTGCAACCCCTGTGTATGTGGTTTTATGTGCATAGGTGTGCAGTGGAATTGAGATGTCTGGGAGGGGCGATATATGTGTGCACAGAAAAAAAAAAAAAGGCAGATTTACTATTTTGATTATTCCTATAAGTTACAATTATGTTCTCCGTAACTAGTACAAAAGGTTCACTGTATTTTGGTTAAACCTACAGTTATATTAACCAAATTATGTTGGCCTCCTTCCTAAACTCCTTTGATTTTGTGTCTCTTATGTAATCAATGTACTAAGTGTTGAATGAAGAATGCTTATTGCCAAACAAAAGACAGTGCTCTGACCCCAGAATCCACTATCTTAAGGCATCTCAACTTTCCAGTAATGCAGCAGCCCTATTTTTGCTCTGAATTGTCCTTGTAGACCACAATTTAAGCAACAGGAGTATGTGGAGCCCTAAAGCCAAAACAGCTCCATTTGGCAGCTGATACATTCTCCTTAAGGCTATCTGAGCACAAGTAGCTCAAAAACTCAGAGGACTGCAGGAAAAACTGAATGTTGCTTCTGTAAAGACTAGGGTTTTTCAGACAACTCAGGAAGGATAAAGTTGGGATGAAAAGCCCTGGAGAGCTAAGTTTTTTGATCTTGCTTCTAACCAAATGGTGGTGATCACTAAAAAGGTCACTCCTATGAGCAGCAATTCTTTTATCCAGTGTGTCTCCCCTCCAGACAGTAATAATAGTAGCCAATCAAGATTTGCAAACAAGGCAAAGCAAGGAGTCTTGTCCATTTTCTGGCAATTTCCAGACTGCTGTCATTCCTGTCGATGAGGAAATTATGTGGTAATGGAACGACATTTTCACTGGTCCTAGTTCTGGTCCATGTCCTGCTCACCTACCTGCTTATATTATAGCAGGGCTCAGGAAATCCTCACTGGTATTCAGGGTACCTGATAAATGTAGGGAAAACGATATTCATTTTGACTGAACAGGGAGAAAAATAACTTTGAAAGAAGGAAAGCAAACGAAAGAAGGTGAAAGTTGCAACATGCCTGTTGCGTAGTCAGTTTGAGAGAGCAATTTATTACTGTGAAGGAGGCTTTTGCATCAGTTTTCTCTCTCTTTTGGTGAACTATGAAGTTTCATTTAAGTTACACCCATTTGTGCAGAGGCCCTGTGTAAACCAGAGCATATTTAACTGACAAGCTTGTTTGATGGCAAAAGATTAATCTCACCTTTATTTAGAGATGATAATATAGATGATAGTGTCTGAATTAGCTATATTCTCTGAATTATAATCTGTAGGCAGAAGCTGGCATTCTAGATCTCAGATTGTCTGAAATATTTTAGATGTTTACCAGAAGGTGAATTAAATCTTTCAAGTATCTTTTCATCAGAATTGATCATAAAAGGAGCCCAGCGTGATTAGCTCAGATGTGTATGTCAGTCCATAGTTATATGAGATGGATACATGTTTAAAAATAACATTCTGTTTATTCCAGTGCTACCTGAATTTACCTCTGCTATGGGTACAGAAATGAGAGGGCAACAATCTATGTTTATTCTTGTTCAAAAAAATGTTTCAGAAGCTATCAGTCAGTGAGAAATAAATAAACGAATTTAGAAATATTGGTTAAAACAAATTCTACTCACTTATAACCTAGGGAAGTCTTGAAAATAAGACCCAGTCTTCAGTTTCTACAATGCTACTCATTCAATTGAGCTGGGCAGATTTATACCAGCTAAAGATTAGGATCAAAATATAAGCCTAACATCTTTAAATACTTTAATTATTTATCCAAGGCTGTTTTGACTTGCCCTCTGCAGTTGGCTGTGAGTCAGAGGAAGCCTTAAGTAGTATATTAGCAATTATTAGCCAGCTTAAGCTTTCACTGCACATTAGGCATCAAATCAGACTTTTTTTTTATTCTTTTAATTATTATTTTTAGAGAATGGAACAAAATGTCTAATTTATCTCTGTAAAATAAAAGGCTAAAATAGTGCTTTGGGTAAAAATGTCTCATTTACATGCCTGCCAGAAGTTGAGGAGAAAAAAAAAATTAAAAAATCAGCATGGAGAAGCATTTCTCAACTTCAAAGGGCTGCATAAACATTGGCTGATGCTTGTTTCACCACCCATTGCTCATATTTGATGATGGAAAGTCATAGTCTGTAGGGGGCAGAGTGTCAAAAACACCTTCATAAAGATATTTACTGAACTTTTACCTTCCATTTTCCTGATTCCTGAGCTGCTGGGAAAACCGCTGTAGTCCAATGGTCCTCTCAGTCTATGGTCTGCAAAGATTAAGGTACTTAAGCAATTTTATACATTTAAATCTTACTGCACAAAATAATTCATTCTGTTACAAACGTGGAAGAATTTATTTCAATCTCACTCTCCTTTGACCCAAATGTAAAAGATGGGTGGCATCTAGTTGATGGATTCAAAAGCAAATAAAGTCAATGTCAGCTCATTCCTTCATTTGCTGTTAGCTACAGAAACCTGGCCTACACTATCTAGTAGATTGACTAAGCAGTCTTGAGTGTCCTTTTGACTTTTTGTTACATGCTTGACTCTGACGTGTAATGGAAGAGATCAGCATCTTTGGACACAAAGATTCAGACACAAAAGGGACCTTAGGTGAACCTATTATGGAACATAATTAACACTAAATAAATGCAAATTACTTTGAACAGTTTTGAATGTCTTATTTTTATTTTGTCTGCAACGAGTTAGTGAACAGGTGTATGTCAAGCTTAGAAAGAAAAAAAAAATTAAAAATCTCTACCTATATAGATGGGAAATTGTGCATTATCTGTATACTAACACTAAGAGCATTTAAAGGGTTAGGAAGACAGATGGGACAGATGGTGAATAGTTTCCTTTTAGTTACTAAATTACTGGCATTATGCCTTCAGATGCTGACCTAGAGTCACCACACCGAACTGCAAGGATCTCAGGTAGTTAAGGTAGGAACTCAGTCACACTGAACTCTCCTTATCTCCACTGAGAAACCCCTGTGTAGTCTCTTGACCTTCAAAAGAGGGTGGTTGGATACTAACATCTCATCAACAGCTGTCCCTAGCACACACTATCCCATTGAACTTTGCCTGTGTGTTATCTGGGAAAGCATTAGTCTGGTTCACTATTTTAGAGACTGTACTAGCAGCTCCACATTATGGACACTCATAAGACAATATCAAATTCCACACCCTGGGCCAACTTATTTTACTAATGTATCTCTAACTACAGGAAAACAGCCAACTCAGAGCATATAAATTAATCTCCTGTTTTCAGTTGCCTGCTAAAATGTTTTAAATTGTGAAATGTTCATACAAGAATTCTAAAGAGATTAATCTGGATCCTGGAGATTAGTTTCTTAAGGTAGCAGTATATAGATAGCTGAGGTCATGAACACCTTAGATCAGCTTGATCTGTGTTTTCCATAAGCATATTTGAAAGGCCAAATATTAGTTTAATTAAACCAACAGATGGACAGCCAAGAAAAGTAGCTTATTCAGTATTTTAGAAAGTAAATGCAAAGAATGATGTATCAATGTTTTGAGGTATACAAATAGTACTAAGACACAACAGGATGACTAACAACAGTAAGCTAAAAGCAGGAAAATTTTTTTCTTCATGTGACCTATCAGAGTATAATAACATTGCAGAAACAAACACTGATAGCTTGAGTTTCCCAATTGCTGATTCCAAATTGGTTTCAGCAAAGGCTAGGAAGCAGCACAGGGGGGTGGACTTTGATGAGATCCTCAGTGTTTTTGTAGCTGAGATCCCCGTGGGGAAAAAAAGAATGGCATATACAGTACCATCTCCTCTCATTTTTCTTCTGTTTTCTTCTCCACGTTCCTCATTCTTGTGCTGTTCTTGTTAATGCTTGGTAGGGGTAGGTGATCTGCTGTAGCATATACAATACTGGAAGGGAAATAATAAATCTGCCTAAACCTGGTTGATGGTCTTCAAAGCATGCAGCAGTGCTTCCCTGAGCTCCACGTTTGAGGACCATGGTAGAGACACTCAAGCCAGGGTTGCAGAGAATAAGAAGTACATCCCCTGAGGCTCTGCACTGTGTCTCATCTGTAATATGGTCACACTGTGCCAGTGAGGCATGTCTCACAGGTTGGGAACCACTGAAAAAAAAGACTCCAGGTTTTTCAGCTTTATATACTTTTCAGTTGTACTGTTTTTTTCAATCCAATTTTATCCTCAGTCCAAATCTTCTGGAATAACCTCCAAATATGGACTTGGACTACATGATCTTTGTAGGCCTCTTCCAACTGAACTATTCTATTCCAATATAGAAAATGAGCAAAAATTTTAGCACCTTGCGTTTTATTTCCATACATGCATGTGGCCTATGACACAGTCTATTTCACAGTTTCTTTGGTCTTCAGTTTACTGCAACACATCAAGGGCATTCTGGTACCCTTACACGGAAAATAGTTTGTGGTGCCCTTAAACTGAAATCAATAGGACAATCCAATAAACACAAACGTCAAAAGGTACACCTTTGTTTCTGATTCAGTCATGAAAGATGAAATTAAAATTGCACTTAGGAGAAAAAGGAAGTAGCTTTTATTGGCACCAGTAATTAGAATCAGGGATGGACCCAAAAATCCTACTTTTATTTTGAACCAGTCTGACAAACAGTGCAAGTAACAGAACCAGAAAAGACAGAGGGCTTGGCAAAAGCCTGTAAAATGGCAAAACCATTGAGACTGTGGGTTGTTATAAAACATGCAAGGAAGAAATACTCCCCCAAGCAGGACATGTCAGCTGCATGGGCATGGCTTAGAAAACCACTTACTTAAAGACTATGACTTATGAACCTCTGAGATGGAAGCAGAATAAGTGCCATAGGGGTGTAGTGCAGATGAGAAATGAATTAATCACAAATGAGGAGGAGAAAACTGAAAGAGTCAAGGAAAGTTTCTGAGGTGGAAGACGACATGCCCTAAGAAGACATGGAAAGTTGGGATGCAAAGAAATTCTCCCTACGGGCACAGACCTTGTCTATTATGTTTTACAGTATTTCAGGAATTAGTTTAGAGGACAACGATTTAGTAGCTTGCAAAAATCTTTATTTTCAATAAGAAAACACTATACATATATCTATATCTATATCTATATTTATACCTAGAATTGCTAGCATACTGATGCGTATATCCCTATTTACCTATACCAGTGTATATATGGAGGTAAATTATTGCAGTGTGGTTTTATACGGTACTGTAAATCTTCTTCAAAGGGATTGAAATACTTATGAAAAGAAGATAAATTAATTAGGGACACAAAGAAGAGTCTTCTGATGTTAGTCTTAAATTATGGTTTGGAACACAGGTATTACAGCCATGGACTTTCTTCTTAGGTCATTCTTACCACAAGTTGGGGATTGGTTATATATATACACATTAAAGAGTCAATACCTTTCAGATCAAAAATTAACACTGTTTTTTAAAGCTTTCAATTTTTCCTAATCTCTCAGAATAGAATATTTCCATCTTCTTATCTGAGATTGCTTCCTAGAAGTAAAACGATGTTATGAAACAAACAAACAAACAGTTTAAGAAAGATAAAATAAAATAATTTTTCAGTGATAGCTTTTTTTGATGCCCTCATAACATTATTTTTACAGTTTCACTTAATAGAAATACCATTTTGGTAAAAGCAAAAAGAACTAACTGTGCAAAGCAGAATATCCAGTTCTTTCCCAGGGATGCCTATGACGTCAGTATCCTAATAAATCATGATAAAAACAATGTTTCATATTCATAGACCTAATATGGTCTGAATTTCTGAAAATAAGGAAATTAGAAGGGTACAAAGGATAGTTGCCATCAGTTTGCATATATGGGTACCCAGGAGGAATATAGAGACACTGTCAGAGCATGCAGGAATCAGAGTTAGGGGTCCACGTGGAAGTTGATTCTGACAAAGGACTCAAAGGCCAGCAAGAAGGACTCCTACAAGTGCATCAGCAACAGAAGGAAGACCATGAAAAATGTGGGTCTGCTACTGTATGGGGCACGGGAGCTGGTGACAGATGACACAGAAAAAGCTGGGGAAACTCCATGTCACCTTTGCTTTGATCTTTACTGGTAAGATTTGTCTTCAGCAGCCACAGGTCTCTTAGATCAAAAGAAAAATCTGGAGCAAGAAAGCCACAATCTGTGGAGAAAGACCAAGTCAGGGAACATTTAAGCAAACTGCGCAAACTGCACAAACTTAAGTCCAAGAGGCTTGACAAGATATACCATGAGTACTGAGGGAGCTCACTCATATCACTCTGAGGTCATTCTCAACTATCTTTGAAAGGTCATGGCCATTGAGAGAGATCCTTGAGGACTGGAAGAGAGCAAATGTCACTCTTCCAGAAAGGGACAGAAGGAGGATCCAGGGAAGTACAGGTTGGTCAGCCTGTCCTGGATCCCCACAAAGATGATGGAGCAAATCATTCTGGAAACCACTTCGAAACATAGGAAGGACAAGAAGGTGAATGGCGATAGTGAATATGGATTTATGAAGGGTGAAACATTCCTTCTCAGCCTTATAGCCATGAAGTGACTAGCTCAGTGGACAAGGAGAGAGCAGTGGATATTGTTCATCTTAACTTTGAAAAAGCTTTTGATGCTGTCTACCATAACATCACCATAGACAAGTAGATCAAGTGTAGGCAAGACAGGTGGACAGCGAGATGGGTTGAAAGCTAGCTTATCTGCCAGCCTCAGAGAGTTGTCCAGATGAAGGCCAGTCACTAGCAGGGTACCTCAGGGGTCACTACTGAAACCAATACTGTTTATCACCTCTAATGACCAAGACAATGAGACAGAGTACAAGTCTGCAAATGATACAAAATCAGAAGGAGAGGCTGACATGCAAGATAGTTGTGCTGCCATTCAGAGGGACCTTGACAAGCTGGAGAAATGGGTCAACAGGAATCTCATGGAGTTCAGCAAAAGGAAATGCCAGATCTTGTGCTTGGGAAGAAATAACCCCGTGCACCAGTACAGACCGCGGAATGAATTAGTGGAAGGAAAACTGGCAGGAAAAGACATGATGGTCCTGGTGGACAACAAATTGAACATGACCCGGCAATGTGCTCTTGTAACAAAGGTGGCCGATTGCATCCCAGGCTGCTTTAGTCAAAGCATTGCCAGCAGGTCAAGTAAGTTGATCTTTCCCCTACACTCAACAGTGGTGAGAAATATTTGGAGTACTGTGTCCAGTGCTGAGCACCCCAGTGCAAAAAACAAGGTGAACATACTGAAGAGAGCCCTGCAAAGGGTTATATCAAGACAATTTACGAAGATGACTGAAAAATGCCTGATGCTGCCTGTGTTGATACTGGTTCTAACAGAAGAGGAGCTGCCACTTTCTTAACAACTGCCGTGCAACTCATTTCTGCTGTCCTCTCAGAGCCATCTGAGTGCACTAAAATATTTGTAGAGTCTTCCATTTCTGTTTCCCTGTCAGCTTCTATTGTTATACTCCACTTTATTTATTTGAATCTATGTCTATGATGAGACAGCATGGAATTTTATTGACATAAGCTTGGGCTGACCACAACATGGATGTGCAAGCTGTGCAAAACTCTCACTTTTTTATCTTTCTGCCTGTCTATGTTCTGCGCACGTTGTAAAGAGGAAAAGTAAACTGGAATAACCACAACCTTTTTTTTTTTTTTTTATATTAAGTAACCCCATTTGAATCCATGAAAGAAGCTTTTTTAAGAGTAGAATACTATTTTCTTTTGGATATTCGTAGTCTGCTTAGTCACCAAAATTATATGTTCTTTTGTGGATGTACCTAAGGCTTTCCATTGATAGTGAAAAAGTCCAGACATAATGTGAGCGTAGAGAATATCACCTGCTTTAACCCATGAACATTGTAAGCATTCCCTGGACAAATTAAGCTGATATTAACTGGCCCTAAAGTGTCATAGTAAAACATAAGGATTTTTTTTTTATATTAATTTCTTCATACTGAATAGAAAGAATATCAGAGAAAAGAAGACGTGTGACTTGGAAATCATTACATCATCACCTTTCATTGGCTGGAAATAAATGTAGGCCATAAACAAAGAGAATTGCTTTGGAAAAAAATGAAATGGAGATTGCCCTGGAACAACTGAGGCTTTTGAAACTCGTTAGAATGCATAAATAGATTCAGATGAGCTCTCCAGAAACATTTCGTAACTATGATTATGACTCAAATAATGTTTTCAGTCTCTAATAACTGGCACTGGTGAAGACTCAAGATATCATAATTACCCTAAGACGTTGCCCAGTAAACAAACACAATATTGGTTTCACTAGATGAGAAACATGCTAGGAAAGGAGGAGGAATAAAGAGGAAGAAAGGAAGAGATTATATAAGGTGTTCATAAATAAAGATGGCAAATTTCTATAGAAATAGCCTTGTGGATTCAGAAGGGAAAGATCTCTCTTTTCCTTGGAAGAAAAAGACTGTTTAGATTTCCTCCAGACAATGAATACATGATACATTTTTGGTACAGCCTACTTGGGTAAACTTGACTCTAAAAGCCTTAGATAGATTTTAAACAATGATTGGAAGTGAGCACATGTTATATGCTATAATCCAGAAAGACCATGAGGCCCAGTATCTATACCAGAATCTGAAATTTCAAGAAAGGATATTTTAAATACTAGCAAAAATAAATTTTCCAAGGGCAAGTTATCCTGAAGACTTTCCTTGAAAATAAATAAATCTTAACAGGTAGATCCTCTCAGATCTAGCAGTGTAATCTGCAATAGCATGGGGCATTAGACAGGAGAATTTCTTCTTTGTTTCTGGTTCCAAAACAACTCATCGTGTATTCTTGAATAAAGTACTACTTCTGGTTTTTTTGGGTAGTGGTATTAGCATCAGCATCTAAATTCTTTTACGAAGCCCTAAGAGATCCTTAGGTGAAAACCATTATAAATACAAAAAATAGTCTTTTTCTTTGATGATTATTGCACCAATAATTTTTGCTGCCATTGACACCAACTGTTTTACTCATAGCACCTGCAGTACCAAGATTACAAAGAATTTTATTGCAATACCACACATTTTTTCAGTGCCATTGTTTTAACATCTTTCACACACTGGGAACTTTTTAACATCACCAGGACCAACAGGACACTTGTTTACTGTAAGAACAAATAATTCACTCCCTATGGTGTCTAAGCAAATGTTTAAAATCTTAAATTTATCATCTATTTTTGAAAATCCCAGTTGAAACTTTTGCAAAAACTGCAACATATTTCTTATTTGTGAATCATTAAGTTATTGCAAGCTGTTTGTGGGTCATTTGCTTACAGAGTATTGAGAGACAAGGTGTTGTTCACCAGAACTGGTAAATATTACAAAGTATCTATGAACGTCCATTTTGAATACAAATCAGAAAAAAAATCCATTACATATGCAATCTCCTTTTTTCATTTCCCACTATATACTCAGCAATATTATTGAAGAAACAGAGTTTTATAAAAGCTCATACAAATGCTCATTTTCTCAGTCTATGATCCGACACAAGGAAATACTGATAAGGTTATCTGCTTCTTTTATTTGACTTATTAATTTTGCTGAATATATTCAAAGACATGGTGTATCCCTCAGAGTAGACAATGCAAAATCCAACATTAAAAGAGGAAGGAAAACATGCTTATTGTGCAGTGCTGTGATAGGTCAGGTTTTAAACTTCAGAACTGCTGGTGTTCACAATTTCCGAGTAGCAATTATTCAGTATCTCCAAAACGTAGTTTAATGTACACTGAAGCAGCTCAAATATCATAGTTTCTTTCATATGACCTATAAAGCATTTCTACTCATTAAAGGAAAAATATTTTTTAGCATGAGGTCATTAGGAAAATATAAACTAACCTATACCATTTTACTGCTAGAGAAGTTAGAACTGGTTCAGATTGATTCCTTTCCTGCTTTTTCAAAATGCTAATAGAAGAGATTGTTCTGTAGTGATGTGTATTGCCTTACCCTATGAAGTTATAAATATATGAAATGTTGCAAGTAGATTTATGCAATTTACACGTACATGTATAAATATAATAGTGTGAAACTCTTTTTCCACATTGAAAAAAAAATTTTAGGAGAGGTTTTGAGAAGAAACAGATCATCTCCGTGAATTTCGGTGCACAAATAAATGCGCACAAGCAACCTATGGGTCAGATGCTTTTAGGACATGTCAGACTTAGTGAGCAGGAACAGCTAAAGCATTCAGTACCCACCATTGTCCTGTTGTACATGACCATGTTTAAGACATATGCCCGAGATCTGTAGATTTCATTTGCATGTGGTCATTGGAGACCTATTCTTAGGAGACCCAGCTCTTGTGTATTGCAGTCTCTGACTGAGCTGCTAGGACATCCAACACATTTATTGTTGAGAGAATCATTCAATAATATTCACCAAATCTTCACATTCCAATGAAAGAATTCTCTCTGGTTTTGTTTTTTTGTGTTTGGTGTTTTTTTTTTCTTTCAGAAACAAGGTGCATTGTAAAAGAATGAACCGTAAAACCTTTTAATTACTACACATTGCCATGGTGTCTCTCTTTTGTTGTTTGTTTCATTTTATGTAAATAAGCCAAAGGCAGGCTGAGACGGTTGGTGTTTTTCAGCCTGGAGAAGAGAAGGCTCTGGGGAAACCTTATAGCAGCCTATGAGAAAGATGGAGAGGGACTTTTCTCAAGGGCATATAGTGATAGGACAAGGGATAACAGCTTTAAACTGAAAAAAAAGGTAAATTTAGATTAGTCATAAAGAAGAAATTCTTCCTCATGAGAGTGGAGAGGCACTGTAACAGGTTGTCCAGAGAAGCTCTGAATTTCTCATCCCTGGAGGTGTTCAAGGGCAGGCTGGATGGGGCTTTGAGTAATCTGGTCTAGTGGAAGGTGTCCCTGCCCATGGCAGGGGGTTTGGAACTAAATGATCTTTAAGGTCGCTTCCAACCCAAACCATTCTATGATTCTATATACATGTGTACCTAACTAATATGTGTACATGCATATTAGGTTCTATAGACACAAAAATGTGTGCGATCGTATCCGTCCCAGACCAGACATTTGTAGATAGGTCTCATTGGAAATACTGAGGGCTAAATGGGCACAAAGCTTAAATAATTCTTATGCCCTTCCAGGTGGTTCATTACTCCAAGCCAAGTTCAAGATTTTTTAATTACATAGCTTAAGGGAAAGTCACAGAGCTGCGGCCTACTTTCCCTTGGGTATTCCACTAAAGTAGGATATTTTGTGACTAGTTGGGATCTCTTACCAGTTTTCATACAGGACTAAGGCTACTGAACAAAACAGCCAACCAAGCCTCATTTAAAATCAAAATGAGATTTTCAGTGGCCAGGGCTATATGTTTGCCATTTTTATAAAGTGCTTTAAAGTAACACTTCAGTCTTCTGCTATCTGTATGGGGTATTCCTGCAGGTGTCATAACTGATTCTAGTATGGCCTTTGTATGGCAAATCTGGGCTCTTTGTTTAAACAAACAGCTTTGATTACCTGTGCTTACACTGAATGATCCCATTCAACAGAGCTTTTCTGTTATCCTCTCTGCTCAGGACTTTTAACATCTTACTCAAAATGCTTTGAGACTTTCTGATTTTGTGTTTTGCTTCTGTGATAGGGATCATCCAGCGTACCTGAGACTTCCAAGGAGCTGTAGTCTTTTTTCGAAATTAGAATTATGGAAAATGTAAAAAAAAAAGACCTGCAGGATGCCTCTCCTGATGAACCTTTGAGGAGAGATAGCTGGAAATTATCATCTATTTAAAAAAAAAAAAATACAATGTTCTTTCACATGCAAATTGCCAGAGATCCAGCTCACATAGTTCATATCCCAATAGGAGGAAATACAGCAGAGCTGACAGATGTCATCAGTTGACTTAGATGACTGCATAAAAATTCACAACGTAAGTCTTTTATCTACAAACCCTGCACGTTTTTAAAACAAAAGTGCCAGTGGTTATAGGCTGCTACTCTTGACTGCTAAGCCTTTGTCACCTGCAATTCCATGGATAAACAGTTCTAAATTATGTGTCTTGTTAGACTTAGTCAAAAATATCAATAATTGTAATATAAAATGTTAAAGACATAGATTTTAAAAATAAAAATAGAAAATAACCAAGAAAATACTGTTGTGCATGCACGTTTCTTTATGAACCAATGTGCAACACTTTTATAGGCTGTATGTCTGAAAGGAGGTATATATAATGATGTTTAATGTGTAGTTGAGAGAAAATTATTACAGTTTTATATATAGTGAAGCCATATAACAAAAGAGCAGTAGCTAGTGTTTGCCCTTATATGAGATGCAGTCATATAATAGAGAGCCTTAAAGCTAGGGTTTACTGTACTTTGGGAATTAATCACATAAACTATAAATTGGGTTCAACAGGCTGGCTGGGTAAATAGGCGCAGCTAATGAGGACACTATGAGATCTTATAAGAGCGCTGACTGCCCCAGGACAAAAGTGCCGAGCTGCACCTGATGGAAAACTAGAAGACATCAAAGCATAAAGGATTAGTGCTCTCACAGTGTTGAGAAATGGCCAGGGGGAGATTCACCAACTTATTACCCACATCCAAGCTAATCCTGTTATCTGCAAATTATGACTGTGTTCAGGAACTGCCACCACCTAAACTTGCAGGAGACTAATTCTGTGTTTACATGGACAAAAGTGCGGGGAATTTTCATCTGGGCGAAGAATATAAGATATAAGAATTTTTAAGGGTTTCCTTTGTATCAAATGCATGAAGAAGGGAAAATATAATATAATCTGTATCCTAATGGGTATCTTATAGGACAGAATTTCTTCTCTGAGAATACAGGGCAAAAGTCACATACAATTTTTTCTCTCTTGTTTAGTTGGAATGTAGTTACACTTTCCTAAAAGAAAATCAAAATACATTGAAAGTAACTTTGAAGATGGGAGGGATTGATAGTTCCCCAATATCCCTGCCCAAATCTTTTGTGCAGCAAATGTCTGCTGACGTTTTTTTCAGTACAATAAAAGAAAGTGAAAAATATCCCAAGGTCCTTGCTGGCACACCACAAAATATAATTCATTATCCAGCCTAAGGTATGTGTGTAGGCTCAATTTTTTTCTTTTTTTGGAAAATGTTTATAATTTCCAGTGCTAGAAATCTGATCTTTTTAATACCAAAGATCCATCTGGTAGAGCCAGCACTTATGGTGAACAATAGAGCATATTTTTCAATTTGAATAAAACAGATATAGATCCAAACAGTACCTCTTGGAGCAGATAATTCCAGGGAAAAGCAGATCATTAAGGGAAAAGGTCTCCAAGTTGTATTTAAACTGAATATGCAATATGCTCCTTCCAGTGGCTCATCAGTGCCAAGGATGGTAGCCTTCAGGGCAGAGTTCAGGCACGATTACCCAGGCAAGCCCATGGCTAAGTATTTATATGGCATTAAGGAACACCCCCAGCACACAGATCTTGCAGGCAAGGATTTATCTAGCTATCTAAGGGAAATGATTCATTTTGTAGGCTTTAATTTTTAGGGATGCAAGAATGCCAAAGTGCTCAGCGATTGAAAAGAAAAAATTATTGTAAGGACGGCATTGCCCACAAGCTTCCCTTGGCTTTTTTACTGTTGTTGCTATTTGACAACACCACACCTACGCTGGGAGAATATTGCAATACATATCCTCCCATTAGCAATGAAAAATAAGCACCCTGGTGAGTCAAAGCTAGTGATTATCTGATGCTAGTGAATCTCAAATAAGGACTAGGAGAAGATTGGTGTGGTGATTCCAGGATACCTGTGGAAACAAATTGACACCCTCAATTTGCTTACCAGCCCCTTCCCACTTGTGTGCTTTCTAACCCTGGACTCCTCTTTTTCTTTTCTCCAAGCATCATCCAGTCCTGCAGTAAACAGACTCTCTCACCAATAAACACCTGAACTATCCACTAATTTTCCGTACAGATATTAATGGATCCTCTTCTGTCTATATACACATATCTCTTGATACCAGATAAATGATTAGGGTACACATCAAGACACAAGCAAACATTCATTGGATAATTCTACAGTTTCATTGATTCATATAATTGATATAAACTGAAAATTCAGACACTGAGATCTCTCAAGGGCCTCTTGATTTTACTTAGGTCTTTCCTTTGCAGAGCAAATAATATTTAGCAATTTTTTTTTCACATATATAAATGTTCCACTTCTAGGACATTTGGGTTTGGGTTTTTTCTTGTTGTTTTTTCTTGTACTTTTTAATAGATACCCCTCTTCCTTGAGTTTTGATTCAGGTAGTTTCTTAATCTTTTTTTTTTTAAATTTTATTTTTGTTAAAAGTATGCAAAATCATGCTGCAATTAAAAAGGTTTCAATTGTTGTATTCAAAGCCAAATAATTTAATTTTATCAGCATAAAATGCTTTATTAAATTCAAAATAGATATAGATGACTTTTCAATGTACTAAAGAACGTTCTGCAGTTTGTTAAACTCCCTAAGAAATTTGGAGATCCATTACAGCCTCTTCCCTAGCCAGGTGTTTCAGACATCAGAGTGGTCTCAATGAAGTAAAAAAAAGCTTCAGCTAAGACAAATGGTTAGAAAACAAGCTAGAAAACTGTTGAATAAAGAGGGAGAGATTTACAGTCATTAAAAAATAAACAAGTTATAAGGAGCACTGATGATCATATAAAGTTCCGCATGATTGTCTGATTATGGGCTGAAAAATATTTCTTAGTTCTTCATCTTCTTTAAACCAAAACAAAGAAATGGAAGAAGACAAAATACTGTGCATTCAAAATATGAAGAAAAACAAAACCCGATTCCTGCCTGGAAACTTTAGGTACCAACACGGTAGTCAAAACAACAGTTTCTCTTCTGGTTTTAGACCTCTACTGATCAAACAGGAAGAGAGAATGAAAATTCATAATATCCACTAATGATTTTGGTTTTGTTTTTGATTTGACATTCTCAAACAAAATTTTGGATGGCAGAAGAAAAACCTCAGAAATTATGCTAACAGCTAAATAAAAACACTAAGTTTGAAGCTGTGATTTATAGAAATGCTATATTGAACATGAGACTGAGGAGTTTTAACAAAAGAAAAAGGTTTTATTAAACATTTTCTGATTTCAAACACTTGATATATTTGTCTCAAAGTTCAGGTTGCACCAGTTATTTTCTTCTGACCGCTTGCCATGGTTTCCTCCATGCAACCCCCCAGCAAATTCATAGACAATAATCCTGATATGCTTTACTATTTTATTTTTCAGGAATATAGATCACCTCTTGGCAAATCAAGATATGATAAGAATTCAAAAATTTGCATCCCGAGCCTTAATTACTTCTGAACGTCTTGACTCACAACACATGGATCTCAAAACTGACCAAGGTTCACTCAAAATGCATGAATGAAGGCTTATGGCAACAAGTCCCTGATGATCCGAGAGTGGATATGTACAATTTTCTTTGGCCCTGGACAGACATCAGCTCCATGTGTTCATCCTTGCATTATTCAAGTAGCATGTATGCGGTTATGTAAACTTTGCTAGCTGGAGAAAAAATAAAGCTACATAGGTCAATAATTCTTCCACTTCCACCTCCCCACCTCTCAATAGATCACGTGAGAAAATGCTGAAAATACTTAATTTATATCCTTTGGGTTTAAAGGATTTTTTTTTTCTCTGTTGTCCAACCTGGAGTACAAAAAGTGACAATAGTGGAGTCCTTATCTCATCACTAAGTCCTCCTGGAATGGGAGTAAAACTAAGTCTACAAAGTATCTTGTTTCTGTTAAGTAAATATTTTTCTTTTATTTCCCAAAGCTATGGAAAATGTCAATAACAAATTTCAAACTGCTGAAGAATTTTGTCTTTGTAGCTGCAGAACTGTGATGCCTTTACATTCTCTGTATTGATGTTTTATGCTTTTGAGAACTAATCCTGCCCAGAGAAGCAACAGACAGTTTAGTGTACGCATTTAAGGGACATGTGACGAAGCATTTACCTTACCTAACCCCAAATGCTTGATGTTAGTTCTCAAAATTATATTCAGTCAGGTTCTTGGCATAAGAGTATTTACCTCAAATAACATTATGTGTTTATGCTGTAGATAGCTGTGTTTGAGCTTGTCAGTCTATGTAGTCTATTGGCACTGTTGCTGTGCAACTCCTCATCAAAAATAGGTATCTAAAAGGCCAAATCCCTTAAAGATGTCTGAAGTTAGGTTAGGTGAATGTCACTTTTTCTGACTATTTCTTCTCATTCTTTTCCAAGCCATGAACGTTCACACTTTAGTTTTTCTATTTCATAATAATCTTTTCATACCCAAAATACAAACATTTTCATGGACTAGCTAGTGCACAGCTTCAAATTTTATGTTTGTCTAATGTTCCAGAAGGCTGAAGTGGAGATAAAAGTAAACACTTCGTTCTGATTCTCCCTTCATTGTCTGGGAGATTCACAGTTTTCATTTTATAATGAAAAAAATTTTTAAGTCGCTCATCCATTGTACAGATCTCCATGATTATAATAAATATTTACTTATATCAATGCTATTGCTGCTATTACAGTCAGGAAGAGTTTACTCCACTCAGAAGAGGCGATACTCTGGTAGGTGATGTGCAAATATGTGATGCAGGTCATTATAATCTGAAATAACCAGCTGTAAAATTAACTAGAAAAAGTCAGTGTTGCCATCTTGCTCTTTTGGAGGGTGACCTTGTGTGGGAAGGGGATTAGAACTCAAAGTCATGCAAAAAAGTCTGCAGTGTCCTCAGTGACTTCTTCAAAGTCACAGTTTCCTTAGCCACATACAAGCTCTTTCCTCCTGCACCATTTTTTCCTCCAGGGCACGTCCACAGAGCAACCAGGAGATACAGCTTTGTATAGGCCTGAGCTAAAATGAATCCTGCTCTTAAGAAACAGTCGTATAATGAAGCCTTCTGAGGCTCCTGGCTTAGGCTTTAGTACTGCTGAAGCAGAACAATCTAAAGCTTATGAGCTAAAGAGTGGACATACATTTAATTGTTAGTACAGTCAGGATGAAATGCAAAAAACTATCTTAAACTTTCTTACTTTTTGCTTTAGTGACAGAAAATGTTATCAAATATTTTAGATTGCCTCCATGCTAGGACATCTGATTCTCTGTTTACATTAGTATAGGACAATTACAAAAGTGAAGAGAGAAAGTCTGGACATTTTGAGTTAACCTGTAGCAACGTGAAGTTAAACAGTGACAAACTCATGAAAGTAAGTTGTATTTTGCAAGGTACATTCAAAATTTTAGAATAGACTGAGGAGCAGGAAAGGCCTGAGGTAAGCCATGTCTTTTGAGTCGTCAATGTACTTTGAGTCTGCTTATGGCCATGTTTGGCTGGAAAGCACTAATTATATTAGATATACTTGGCTAGAAGGCAGAAAGTTTAAAACATTAACTTTTTAAACATGTGCATACATTTAGAATATAACATATTCTGCTTTTTGGAGGTATATTCTGAGTAAATTTCTTGCCAGCATGATGTTATCCTTTAATGTCTCAAATGGAAATATGCTGTTTCAGAGTCAAATGTTGCTCTTGCACAAATGTGGATAAGCTTGAATTTTGTTGTTTTAAGATGAGGCAATGGGCAATTACACAATCCCATGGCAATCTACTTTTCATGGTTTTCCTCTAATCTACTTGCCTCTTTGCTGGGGCACACAAGATGACCTCTTGTCAGGGTCACAGAAAACTGAATGGCCAAAAAAAATTTTTTTCCTTTGGGAACAGCATAGACTTTGAGAAACTTTGCTAACGTCAGTAAAAATTCCCACTGGGAAGAACTGACAGTATTGGATCGAGTAAGCCTGTGAAGTGATAATTTAAACACCGGATGGTCAAAATGGATGAGTGTTTGTTGGATCACTTTTGGTAGCATTCACAAGGTGAATAGGCAGAATTTATTTCTGACCTTAAAAGCAGAATATTTTCTCTTGGACTGCTCATTGATTGCAGGGGTGTGACTGAACTTGTGAGGGAAGAATGAAGAACGTCTACCTTGTAATTTGAAATCGTTTAATGGATGCAGGGAGAAAGAACAGCCAAGTCCAGCAGGTTTTATTCACCTTTGTGTTCTGTGCCCATCCAAAGTAATTTGGGGATTTTTAAGACATCTTTAAGGCAAAGTCCTCCAAATACATGGGAACTTGACTAGTTTTACTTTAGGAATATGGTCCATAAATAATTATCCTGGGATTTAGGAGACTTTACAAGTTCCTCTTCTGAGATTTAGGTTCAATAACTTAATCTTCTGGATATCTATAATGTGACCTTGGGAGATGTACATTTAGGCAATGCAGCACCCTATTCTACATATTTTCCATTCCACTGCAATCCAAAGTTTAGAATTATGTCATTAGACTTTGTTTTGACACTGTGGACATTCCTGAACACATCATTCACAAAGAAACACAGTTTGGACAGTGACTGGGAATCTATGGTCTTCAGATTCAATCTTCTTAGGAGGTAGCTGTCTAAATTTCATCTGCAGACTGAGGTATCTTTTTTCTCAGGCATTTTTAACTTCAAGGGATTTTAGGTTCTCAGAAAATTTCCGAACTAAAAATTTAGAAGTATTCTTAACATGTTCAAATTTATAGACATTGGGCGTGATTCTTCTGTGCTCACTCAGACATTTTATGTAGTAGGAAATTAATCAAGCTCTAGAAATGTCAGAAGGGATTTTTTCCATTGCCTGTAAGGACAAAGTAAGATACCTAGTTAACATTAAGTCAGATGACTCTTACCCCCACTGACTGGGACAAGCAGCTAGATCAATAGAATTTCATATTTTGTGAGTCCTGATCTGGTTTATATGTGCACCTAGGTTCATCTCCTCTAATTGAGCTGCCTTGGATTGGGATGAAATTGTCTGAAGGTTCCTCTGTAGTCAATAGAGACAGATCTATACCTCTGTATGGTATTTAGAGCCTATGTGGGCCTCCATGTTCTCTGGGGAACTCACTTTTCTGCATGTTGAACAGAAGGCATTGAGAAGACTTGGTAAAGAGAAATTTGGTGTGGAACTCAGTCATCTTCAGTTCTGCCTAAATTAGGCTGTAGGTCAAAAGTTCTTAAGCCCTAGACAGTGACAGAGTTCACTTATTTTTCAGAATTGCCTATCTTAAATGTGTTTAAATGCCTCCCTGTTCCACTGAAAGTTCAGGATTCCTTTAGTTACTCAAACATAGCTGGAAATGTCCACTTTGGAGACAGACATCATAATCTAGGCTCATGCAGAACAATGACTGACTCTTACTAAAGTCTCTTTGGAAGGTGCCTGAAAGATGGGACATAGCCAGAAAGTGATCTACCAGCTAGACTACGGTGTGAAAGCAATACTTTCTGTCTTTTAAACAGTAAGCTTACGGAAGTGTGAAGCACTCCAGGGTCCTGTCTCCAGGTCTACATTGGTTTAATAATCCTTGAAGGTCTAATGTAAAAGGCACATACATTTTGGGGAGTTTTGTCAGATGAACACCCAAACTGCCAGCCTGAGTTTGCTTTCCTCTAACCTTTTTACTGTGTAACCCAATGAATTTTGGACTCTCTTCCTCAGTATTGCACAGCCTGGCAATTAAAGTACTCACTGCCTGAAAGACACAAGTTTAATCAAGCTTAGCACCTTGAATTCAGATCTCCAACTTCACAATTGCAGAAATAGGAGGTAATAATGCTTACATCCCTTGAAAGGGACTGGATGAGTTGCATCCCAAAACACCCAGCATTTCATAGTGATTCCTTATACTCTTGACAGAAGAAGGTCAGACTAGATTGTGCTGTAAATGTCAAAAAGAAAAGGGAAGCATTGCCATTAGGCAGACCAGTTCTATCTTTTCAGAAATGGTACAGAGAATTTAGGTGGTTATTTTAAATGTACTGAACCATCACAGGCCAAATGTCTAAAAACTCGGTGTCAAAGTTTGGACCTAAACCAGGTGACAAGATTCTACTTTCTGACATTTAGAGGCTTAAATCTCAGCAAAGCAGCAACCAGAGGATTTGCACCAAAGTCCACTCCAACCCTCGGTCAATCCATTTGTCAGTTCCGGTTTTTAAAATGTGTGCATTGACACAGGGTTTGCAAGATTATATCTGTTGAGGATAATGAAGCATCCATATGCTGTGGTGATGGTTATCATCGAAAGGCTCAGGAAAGCACTGGCCTCAATAATTTGCTGAAGAAGCTTACTCCTGACAGGGCTGTGAGATCAAGCCCTTAAGATATCACAGAAGTCTTGGCAAACAAATCAGATATGTTGTGCTTCAGAAATTATCCTGTTCTGCAATGAATAGGACTTCTCCTTACAGCACTGAAAAGCTTCTGTTGATTGGAACAGGGACATCTTGGGGTTCTCTAAATTACACCAGAGACACGAAGGTAGCAAGAGGGTGCCTCTTTCTCTGTCCCAGCTCTGGGCTGTGCTTTCTTTACTCTCCCTTGTACATTAAGTTTCAAAGCAATATGCATTGAGCTATGTGTATCTAGGGACCAAGGCACAATTCAGGTTCAACAAAAAGGGATTTAAATAAAAAGAGAATATAGTCTAAGGAATGTTTCTGAGGAAAAGTTGCTCTCTTACTCTTAAAAGGATACGTAACCCTGAACTGTCACAGTTTGCATAGTGCTGTGTACATGCTTTTAATGAATATTGAAGCCAGAAGGCTTTCCTATTATATTTCCATAGTTGACATTACCTTTCTATGGTTCTAGGTGAAGTGGTAGTACAATACCCACAATTCCTTCAGCTGCTCTACCCGCTGCAGCTTCAGCTATAGTAGCTGACAATGTAATACTCATTCAGCAGCTGATTATAATTAAAAATATCAGAATAATTAAAGTCCTCAGCTTGACAAGCAGAGCCATAACTTTGCCTTCAGACATTCCTCTCTAATTAGTTAATTAATCCTAATGCAAATTATAAGCAATAATTAGTCAGCCAAGCTTGACATAAAAGTCTGCTGACTTACAGCTAAAAGGCTTTTCTGGTTCTTGGTTTGTAGCTTCTTAAGGTGTCTTTTGTCCACTCATAGTTTCTGTGTCTCCAGTCCTGTTAACTCACTGCTGATATATAGATATGCAAATTAGTTTGCAAAGTGCAAAAACACAGTTATAAAAATTTGCCCTACTATAGGCACTATTTTATTTGCTTAATAAACTGGATAGTCATTATGTGTATAGGGTATAAATAAAACATGACATCCGCATCCTAATACAATATAAATGTCTGGTTTTATACAAATAGATACATTTAAGAACATTAATGTTCCCAGGTTTAGTAGAATACATCTGCGTGTAGATGGCCTGAGCTGTTCTGGACAATGACATAATGTGAAACCCACTGAGATTCTAAGATTAAGCTAGATTCTAATCTCCCATATCATAAATGAAATCAAATTCTTTTGTACCAGGACAACTGGTATCTGATTCACATTTTTCCATAGGTTTTTAAGAGATCAGGAGTCTGTTAAAGTGAGATAATTTCAATTATCATCAGATAAATCAAAAGTGTGAATATTGCATTCACATGGCAGTGCAGCTAATATTGGTGTGTTGCATTCCACAAAGCCACAGTGCTGATATATCCCAGAAATATGATCAACTTGGCATCCTTGTGGATGTATATATATTTATTCTTTTAAATCATTTTGTCTGATAGTATTCCTATTTACATTAGAAAAGCAAAGTTACAGTGCTTAAATTTATGGAAGGCAAAAATGGGAAAATTATTCAGAATGCATAAATATTTTGTGCTGAGAACCCTTTTTCTAACAGAGTGATAGTAAGTAGAACTTTTATACTATACTATGCTTACGTTCATTGTAGCTTCTCATGTAGTTAAAGGTAAGTGGGATCACAGCACCATAAGACATCTGCCCACATAGTGATATAAATGTGTTTCTGGTGACAGCTTAGTCATGTCAAATATTATGGCTATGAAGAACGAAACCCAGAAACATGTTTAGTCTGCACTTTCCTGAGCCAATGCAGTTACACTCCCTGTGCTAGTAAAAGAGTATTGAGAAGAATAAAAAAGCTGGAGTCAGGATAAAACCAGATTAACTTATCTGACTTCACTTGAATTTCTAACGTTTTGATTAACTGTAGAGTTTTAAGCATCTTTAATTTAGCTTCAGCAAAACCGTAGTCAAGACCTATTCTTGTTTGCTAATCCCCTTGCTGTTCATCTCACCTGACTTTAACTGTCTGAGCTATGGCGATTAAGACCCAAATAGATGTCCTTTAGAGTTAGGGAGGGAAAGAGATTCATATTGTAGTCTGGCCAGAATCACCCCTGGGGAAAAATGATCTTTTTCCACTGTCTACAGAGGAAAGATAAGGTGATGATAGCCCTGAATTAAGCCTCACAGTTAAGTACCTAAAGTTGGGTGAGAAAATCCAAGCCTTGTTAAACAGCTTGAGTGATCCAAAATGTGGGATGACTTTATCTATTTATAGTGTTACTCTACTGTCTGTCTATTCTCTTGGTGAAAGGGATAAAATAGAACAGGAACTATTATTCAGTAGATCACACAATAGATTTCAGAAAGGTTCTTTTCAGCAATTTCATCTTCAAATTTGCAGGCTGCACAAAGAAACCCAAATCATTCAGGAATGCGCAGGTAAATCTTGATGCATTTTGGAAAGACTCTGAAAATCTGGCAATGAAAACATTAGATTGTTGTAGAGGATTATGTTCAGGTGTCAAGTAATGGGGAAACTGGACAAATCTCAGGGGAGTAAAGCTTCTCTATGTATATTAAAGAAGGAGAAAGCATTTGTGCGTGTGGAAAAATATCTCACACACATCACGATAGCTTCCAGAAGTTAGTGGTTACTCTGGATTTGTACCAGCTTTCTGCGATTACTTAGGATTGGAGGCTTGCAACTGTTTCACTGCATTCTCTCCTTTGCTAAGATTATCTCAGTCCAGGAGAAGAAATAGGTCTTAAAATAATGATTATAAACCTGTGACTCTCTGGTTCTTGAAACTCTTGCTCTGGTCTGTGTATTTCTGTTGCTAACTGCATGTTGCTCTAAGGCCATGGTTAATCCCACCAAAATGTAGGTCCCTGAGGTGTCTACTTTGTCAGTCACTCAAAGATCCTTACAGAGAAGGAATAAGAGAGCCACTTCTTGAGGTCATCAAGGAATGTAGAATGAAGCATCAAGAATACATATGGGAACTCTTCTTCCTACATTTCCATTGGCAATATAAGGATACTAGAGTGGGAAGCTTCAAATTCTTAGTAGTCAAGTGCCTAGAAGTAGGCGGAAAGATGTTCAGCCTGAGAATCATCCACTGACAAACACCACTCCAGTGCCTTCCTTGTTCTTCATTCACTGCGTTCAGCAGGCATCAGAAAATTTCAGGGACTAATGACAGGAATTTCTAAACCTCAAGGAAAATGAAGGGCAATAATCTACATTTAACTACTGCATATATGTGTTCTGAAACTTCTAAAAGAAACAAAGCTTCTTTCCCCACACCACCTCCAACTTACCTTTCATTATGCAGCATTTTATATATGTGAATTGCTTTTCCTCTGAGAAGTGCAGTGATTTTGGGTGCTAATGGAAAGTAGTAGGATATTAATGAGAGATGGGAAACAAGGGTAGAAATTTTTTTCAGTATGCTTGTGTATGAATGGAGTTACTCTGTTGTATCAAGGGGAGAATAGATTAAGCATTTTGGAATGCACAGCCCAAGAGGGATAGTTAATCCTGTTTTTGATAATCACAAATGTAATACGTACAAATGAGGGGAAGCATTATGCATGATTTTCCTCATTTTACATACAGCACAATATGTTATTTTCCAGTTCTTAATTCATGTCTTCATTAAGTAAAACTGCTCTGAGTCTAACTGGAGCATGCTGTAGATTTAGGAAAGAATTAAGATCTCAACAATGATACATTAAGTTTTCTTTTTAAAATGTTTTAGGACATGAGCCTCTTATTAGCAGAGAAAAAGATATGATAAAGAAATGTGACACTTGGGGTTAGTTTGCTTGGCTACTGTTGACTGATCTGTGGTGACCATGTGGGCCATGTGCAGCTGTCAATGTGTAGGTATTTTCTCTTTTCTAGGAAATTAGCAGTTGAAGATGTGCTTTATGCTTTTACTACACATATCAAGGCTGAAATCCTAGTGCTGTTTTGCTTACCCTTCATGCTCATGCTGTCACTCCACATAACCCAGATTTCTCTCCTAAGAAGGTTGAACCCTACCCACAGCCATGGCCAGGAACTCTCTTGTATGACACCCGTTAGGATCAACTGTAGCACTTCTTGGAGCCTTTCATTTGCAAAGGGTCAAATGAAACACCTCCATGTAATTTATGTTAGTTGCTACTTCAGAGTTGCTCTAAATCTCTGTGGGAGACCAGTTTGCATCTTGGCCAAACCCAGCATGTTGTAACCTCACCCGCTAGTGCTGACTTCACGTCAGGGAAGATGCCCTTAGGCTCCAAAGAAGGGAAAACATAGAATTTCTTCATTTCTTCATTTAAGAGTGTCATGATTTTAACTGTTCACTCTTTATTTAACAAGCAAATCAAAATTGTCAAAGTAAACATGTTCCTATATTACAAACAACGGCAGTTGTCTCAGGTTAATTATTGTCAAGATTGGTACAAGATAAAGCAAGGTAGTTATTAAATGTTAGCTGGAGAGATGTTTAACAGTGGGGTTCTCCAATTAAAAAAAAATACTGCTTTCTTTTTTTAAATTACTAAATACTAAATGCGTCCTTATCAGTCACTGACTAAACAGTTACATAATTGTTTTATTGGTACTGAACGCCAGAATACCCTTAAGAACAAATCATATTCCTTCTCGAGAGTAAAAATAAGGCATTTTTTGCAATATATAGCAGTAATAACCAGTAAAATTTGACCTGATTTGAATTAGATATTGTTACTGGGATTCATTAGGCTTATTCTTAGTTTTCTGTTAGTTAACATCTGGTCTAAGTCAGTTGTCAAGGTTGCCTCCACAGAGAGTTATTAGGATGAGCTACTCTTTAGAGACGCTTGGTTTACTTTGTTGAGTAACAAGGAAGCTGAATCCCACACTGATTTCCAATATTACTGTAGTGACTGTGCTACACCAGGCAAGAAAATAGCTGAAATCGAGGAACTGCTTTCAAAGTCTATAGCAAAACAACATAAGAACATGTGCTCTAGATTAAAAAAATCTTAAAAAATAATAGAAAGAAAAATCCATGTCAAGAGGTTGGAATCAACGGGATGGCTTTATGGTAACTAAATAATAAGGTCTTTGAGCTGAGAAAAACATGTCCTCTGGCATTTAGAAGCCCCATGTTTATTATCAATACATATAAGTCAATTGAAAAAATTGCAATTCTAGCAGAAATCAGGAAGGATTTCTGGATGTTGTCGGAAAAGTGGTAATGCAAGTAAACCATTTCATGTTCAGTATTCATATTGAAATCATAGTCAGCTGTGACATCTGTGACAGTTATCTTCAAGACATGAGATTTGGAGGTGGGAGGACTGAGTTAAACCAAAAGCCAACTTCCGCATTTTTAAATTCTGATTTAGCAATTCCAGTGAGAGATTAAATTAATTATTTATGCTTGCATTCAGGTTCTAAATATCCCTTATGTTGTGTTGAAACAACATTCCAATCTCAAATACAGACACACTGCTAAAATCAAGTGTAAGGGAAAAAATTTTGTACAATAAAGGTGGTGAGACACTGGAACAAGTTGTCCCAAGAAGTGTTGGATGTCTCATCATTGGAAGTGTTCAAGGTCAGGTTGGATGGGGCTTTGAACAAGCAAATCTAGTGAGAAACGTCCCTGCTCATGGCAGGGGGGGATGGACTAGATTATCTTCAAAGGTCTTTTCCAACACAAACCATTCTATGATTCTGTGTTACAGACTGAAAAATTCCAAGTTCTTATGAACTAAGTTCGAGTTGTCTTAAAGCGGAAAGTTTTCAAAGCTTGAAGTATCACACTTTCTACAAACCAGATAGAATTACAAGATTCCCTCCTGTCCCATGGAAGTCTGTGGTGTGAATCCAGTGAACAGGAAAAGCTGGGACATCACTCTCATTTGAGCTTAACTAAACCCATGAGCTTTTTGAGGGGAAAAAAAAAAAAAGGAGGGACCAAGACAGGGATGTGCCAGACTGTACAGTGTCTGCCTAACCACAGCTAGGTTTCATGAAAAGAAGTTCACCTTTCTGGAATGTACACCAGCCCACAGTTTTCATCCTTCATGCCAAAGAAAATGGTTGAGCACTAGTTAGATGCTGGGCTAAATAGCTGTCTCAAGACCTAGCCTGGAGATCCGCATTCCTGTAAGAACAAACCTGAAAATGTTGCAAAATAACACTGTTTCATAACCTCAGTGGTAGCTGAGGTAATGGGAAGATATCACATGCCTTTATTATATCCTTTGCTGTGCACTACAGAAGCTTAATGTCCAAATATCTCAGCCATGTGAAAGATCTGATCATCAGAACCACCTTGTAAAGAAAATGAAATGTTGTTCCTTGAGATTGTATAATCATGGTGTAAAATACTGTTGCAAGGTCAGTTTTATTTAATTTCAGAAATCTTCAGAGAAAAACATTCATATTGGAGCTGGCTGTCCAACCTTACTTTATGATGAATAAGAAAAAGCCAAAATATTTAGGAGAAATTCATATTATCCCAATGAGTTCTTCCTTGTAATAGCCTACTCCTTCACACTCACTGTAAAAGAAGCTGAGGTCACTAGCTCAAATATGAGTGTTTGCATTGTTAGACTGGTTAAGCATCTGAAGTTAAGTGACATGACACTCTCTCAGAGACATCACTGGGGCTAACTTAACTCAACTTTAGTCCACTGTGGTGGGCCAAACTTGGCTAGTTACCAGGTGCCCAACAAGCTGTTCTATCACTCCCCCTCCTCAGCAAGACAGGAGAAGAAAATGCAATGGAAAAGTTTGTAGGTCAAGATAAGGACAGGGAGATCGCTCACTAGCTACTGTCATGCATAAAACAGACAACTTGGGGAAGATTAATTTGATTAATTGCCAATTAATAACAGAGTAGGATAAAGAGAAATAAAAATAAAACTAAAAACAACTTTCCCCCACTTCCCCACATCTTCCCAGGCTCATCTTCCCTCCTGACTCTTCTGCCTTCTCTCCCCTAAGCAGTACAGACAGGATGGAGAATGACGGTTGTGGTCGGTTCATAAGACTTTGCCACTCTTTCCTCCTCATGCTGTTCCTCTGGTCCACTGTGGGGTCCTTCCCACATGATACAGTCCTTCACAAACTTCTCCAATGTGGGTCCTTCCCATGAGCTGCATATCTTCAAGAACTACTCCAGCATGGATCCTTTTTCATGGGATACAGCCCTTCAGGAACAGACTACTCCAGTTTGGATCCCTCATGGGCCACAGGTCTTGCCAGAAAACCTGCTCCTGCGTGGACTCTCCATGGGCTGCAGCTTCCTTCAGGACTCATCTACTTGCTGTGACACAGAGTCCTCCATGGGCTGCAGTGTGGATATCTGATCCATCGTGGACCTCCATGGGTTGTAGGGGGACAACCTGCCTCACCATGGTCTTCTTCACAGGCTGTAGGGAAATTTCTGCTCCAGCACCTGAAGCATCTCCTCCACCTCCTTCTTCACTGACTTTGGTCTCTGCAGGGTTGTTTCTCCCACATTTTTCCCACTCTTCTCTCACAGCTGCTACATTTTTTTAGCCTTTCTTAAATATATTATCAGAGACACATCACCAGCACCACTTATGGGCTCAGCTTTGGGCAGCAACAGGACCATTTTGGACCTGGCTGAATCTATCTGACATGAGCGTAGCTTCTGGAGTCTTCTCACAGAGGCCACCCCTGATGCTCACCCCCTCTCCAATCCAATTTTAGTATCTGCTTTCTGTGTAGCACTCTGAAGATAATAGTTTCTATTTTTAAACTGAAATTGGAACCTACAAGTAACCACGTTCTTGTACTACATTAATATATTTAATAGATGCCCTTGTTTCTCCTCCTAGAAATCTTGCACTCATTCAGATGAGTCGTCAGATCTGGAAAGGAAATAAGTTTTAAATTTGGTTTGAATGTGGTTAAAAAAAATAAAAAAGGAACAATATTTATGACAGGGAGATAGATTCATATGGGGAAAAATGGTTTTTTTTAGTAACCCCGAAGGGCTATAGTTAAACTTAGAACAAACTTTTATTTAATTACAAGATTTTAAATATAGAAATCCAGAGTATCTCATCTCCAAAAAGGTTGAAATGGAATATTTTGAGTTTACCGGGACTTTTCATTCTTTTCTTGTGTGTTTTGGGTTGACTAGAACGAATTGAAATCAGAATATTTCTGCCACACATTCTATGCTAAATAACTCAGCATTTTTAGAAGGAAAAAATGTTTGCACTGGAAATTTTCCATACAGCTTTTTCTTGATTTTTTTAAAGTTGATTCTCTCATTCCTCAGCCTTCTGGACAGAAACTCTCAGCATGGTGTCATGATCCAAACTGCTCATGAGCCACCCCCTAATTCCAAACAATGTAACCAAAGAATTTCCTAATCTAGCATTATACCCGTGCTCATGTGGTGTATACCTGTGGCTTTTTTTCAATGAGCTTTTTGGCTCCCACTAAGTTGAAAAAGCCCCAGAGCAGTTTGGGAACCTGCAAGTGTTGCAGTGTACCTGCTTTTTCAGCCCTGTTTGCTGACATAAGTCCACTGCACAGGTGGGAGCATGAGTCTAAGGAGTGTAGGACACCATGAGCTTCCCTGTTGCATCGTAATTAAACACCTGTGCTAAATAGCTCTTTGCCGAGACACTATGAAAATCCATGGAGTGCTCAACAGTCCTGAACATTTTCCATCTCTCACTTGGGCAGGAGGTCTCATGTTTGAACTCTGCTGTTCAAATAACACCAAAGATAGAGATGTGATTTCAAGACCTCTTCAAGACCTTTATTTTATTTTGTCGCTACTGTTATTTTTAATGTTAATTGGTGAAACCAAACTTCTTTATTTAGCATTCCTGGAGTATCTTTATATTCTGTGTATTTAGTCATGCGTACATTTGGCAAAACTATACAGATGGCTATGTGGATTAAGAGCCTAGAAAAGTTATATACCACAAAATGAGTTAATGATGTTAGCAAAGGGAAATGACTTAAATAAATGTATCTGTGGGAAAAGAGGCTAATTATAGAATTTCCTGTAGTCTTAGAGCCTTTCTCTAGAGTCTTTTCGTCAACATGGAGTTCTTTGAGACCTCATAACTCTCTACTGGGTACAAAGGCTATGTCTATACCAACAAACAAATCAAAGCAAGAGTATGTTCTCAACCTCCATCTCCAGTTATCCAGAATATGTAACTGTTCGCATGCTTCCTGTATGGTTTTGGCTTGCACTGGCTAGCATTCTCCTGGACTATGCTTGGGCATGCCCCAGGGGATTTGCACATGCTATGGATTGCTCCCAACGGGCAGTTTGGACACTGCGATGCTGTCTGGAGTGAAAGAGAATTTAGGCGTGTGTCTACAAGCCAGGTTTGTTCCCCTTACCTGCAGGATGGGACTGACCTCTATTTGATCCGTGACCTGTTTTATTTAACCACATGCACATAACCAAAAGCTCAAAACCAAACCTCCTGGTAAAATAGTGCTAATGAGCTTGAACCTGACTCCTTCTGCTGAGGTGTACCTCATACAACTAGTTGACCATAAACTGATTCATGATGGCTTGAAGTAGAAGATAGCAATGAGTCAGGTCTTCTGGCAATGGAGTGTGACCATCATCTCTGCCACAGCGTGAGACATGGGTTAGGGGAGGCTCCTCTGGCCTGAGTGCTAAGGTGAGAGGCAAAGAGAAAGCCAGAGGACCACCAGTTCATTCTTCATACAAGGTCCACCCCTAGGATTACTGACTCAACCTTCAGCACAGTTAACCTCTTCATTCTTGGAGTCATAAAGACCGTGATAATGGACAAAATAGCAGATAACATTTATGTCACTAGCTTTTATAATTCTTTCAGCTACCCCCATGCTGAGACAAGAATCCTGTGTTAAAAGATCAGAACCTGTTTTTTGTTTCATCCTAAACAGATGGTGCCAGGGGAAGTTTAGGTTGGACATTAGGAAAAAGTTCTTCACCCAAAGGGTGCTGGACACTGGAACAGGCTCCCCAGGGAGGTGTCCCGGCCCCAAGCCTGATAGTGTTCAAGAAGATACTGGACAATGTCCTCAGACACACGGTGTGACCTGTGGGATTGTCCTGTGCAGGAGCACAAGTTGGACTCGATGGGTCCCTTCCAACCCAGGACATTCTGTGATTCTATGATTTGTTCCAGAGACATCTTCAGTCCTTTTCTGAAAAGACCAACCAAGGGAAATTTTTGCTTAAAAGCAGTGAGGAATTGAATTGTATGTGAGCTACCTTATTAGCTTTGAGTTTATTCTCAATTCATTCACAGGAAATATCCATTTTCCCAAAGAAGCAGCAGTTGTCATATTTTGCTGCTGTAGTGTGTGTAATATCAGTCTCATGTTTATTTATGCATGTAAAGATTTTATTATTTACATTTAAATATTTATAACATTTCTGCATAAGCAGCAAAAAAAGTTCATCTCTGCCCTTTAGGAACTAAGCAATTTCATTTTACTAGGTAGACTTTTTTCTATATAAATAATTGACACATTGATTTCTCCCTCTGTCTTCATGCTATTTATATTATTTCTTAAATGCAAGAGGATTATAGAACTAACAGACTGACTGGTCTGTTTTTATTGCCTATCAAATCCAAACAGACTAATATATCACATGAAGAATCTGGAAAAGGGAGTGGTGATAAAACACTAAAAAACAGGAATGAAATAATTAGAATTCAGATATGGAGGCCTATGCTAATTACACTGCTACATTGAAAAAGTGTTTGTTTCTTCCTGGAAATAACTTTGTGGGGTTTTTTTTCCTGAGATTAGTGGTACTGTCTAGCTGTATATTAATAGATAAAACTACTGTTCTTCTTCCTTTCAGTAGTACTATCTTAATATGATATTGTAAAAATCAAGGCTGTAACAAGACCTCAGGAATGTTTTCCACTGTCAGGTATCTCAGACCAGTTGTATTTGCTTCTGAGGGTGGGAAGAACATATTTTTCATTCTCTCCTTCCTCCTACACTGACTACTCTGGACAAGTTAACACTGGCTTTAAAATTTTGTCTTCATTAGTGCTGCTGAATAAAAACCTCTCACTTCTGTCTTAACAATGGGAGAAACAAAATCAGCGTCCAGCACAGACATTTTTCAAAATAGAAATAGAAGGGGAAATTAAATGTATAAATTGCAGAAGAATAATAGGACGGGTAAAATTCCTCCCTCATTTCGTACTACCTTAACACAGTGATTCGATGACCAGTTGAGTTACCTTTATCTTTTTTTTTTTTTTTTTTTTTTAACTTTCACATGAGTCAACGCAATCCCAGACAAGGAGAAAGTAAATTGGTCTTTAAGAGTTCAATTCTGCTGCCAAACAGAGCCTACTAAGTGGCATCACAGGTATGTTTGGCATTTTTACCAGCTGCAGCCTTGTGCAAGACTGTGGTTGCAGCCCAAGCATTCAAGACAACTGAAAAGAAAACAGGATAGCTAATAGCTTATCCAAGATGCCAGTTAAACTGCTAAGCCAATGTCCATGTTCTGTGCTTTAAACCAATTAGCTATTCTCAAGTCCATTCTGCTCCATTAAGCCACTATTAAACAAAAGGAAAACACAGTACTCTTTCTTTTAGTCAGCATGCATAGTTTATCTTCCTTTGGCTGCTTCTCATAATTTTTCCTATTGTGTATTTTTCCCACGCGGAAGTAAATGATGTGATTGTCTGTTCTTGCTTCTGAGCTAGGAATACAGTCCTTAAAATCACATCCAACACACCACATAATCTACTTCATAAATATCCTTTACAGATGTTAGGGAATCAGTGCCTAGGTGGCCTAGGGGTAGGTTTCCATTGTTTCTCCTAGTTCTATTAAAATAATTTCACACAGTTTCAGTTTGCTATTTTAATTTTTAAGGTTTCATCCTGTTTCCTTACAGGTTTAAGGATGCATATTCTTCCTTTGCTTAATTTCAAAACCAGAAGATTATATGGAATTTCAAAAACTGCTCCAACATGAATGTTGCCAGCTTTGCAACCTGCTTAAGTAACCCAAGGGAAAAAGGAACAGAGGAAAAGAAAGGAAAAAGGCATAGCTAATCGTTTAAATTGTACCTCAGAAGGAAGCTATATTGAAATAGTTTTATTGAGGCTGAAAGTCAGGCATGAGAGCTGGATCACTTCTGTCAAAAGTTCTGCCAACTTCTGCCAACTTCTGTTGAAGTTTCTATTGTTTGTTTATTTGCTTGTTTTTTCTAATCACTGCTGACCCTGACACACAAAGAGTTACTTCTGAAATATATAGCTTTTTTTTTTTTTTAATGCAGTGTAAACTATGTGCATTATTATTGGGATTCATCTCACCTACTTTAAGAATCTAGAAGTTAGATAACTACATCTAAAGCAGTCAGACCAGGCTCCTTTTACTAACAGTGGGGAAACATTTCCAGAGAACAGTTCGTCTCCTCCTAGGGTTTAAAAGATGTGAAAAGAATCTGGCTTTGGAGGCACATATTTTTCTCCTTTGACTATCAAAGGAAGTTACTGCATCACCCAGTGCTGGACTCACAAGATTTACAGGTCTCAGATGACAGGTGAGATAAAACTTGTTTTCTCTAAATTGTATGTATTACAAGTATTCCACAAAATGAGGGAACAGTTTCTGCTGAACACAGCAAAAGCCAGATTTTTAAAGATTATAGACAGCTCCAGGTTTTTCCATTTTTAAATTTAAGAGTAGAAGATTTTCAAGGCTCCTGATAGTGCATTTTCACACTGTTCCTTTTCTTTCAAATCCTAGTATCAGATTCAAATATATGAACTAACTAAACCATAAACTCCTGCAAAAATATCTGAAAGCCCTAGATGCAAAACTGATAATTGTCATCATCAGTAGGTCTCTCTTTGCTAGAATAAACTTCACATAAAATAATAAATCTTTAGGTGGAGGGTGAGGGATTGTATTGATTCACATTTTCAACAGAAAAAAATAATACAAGTGGGGAAGGCTTGGAAATATCAAAAGAAGCGGTGGACAGACTATTTAAGGTTTAACCCCATTGAATACACTAAACGTTAGGTCCTTTCTTAAAAAAAAAAAACCTGTAATCAAGATCCTCACTTTCGATTTACTGTATGCGCCTGATATCAACATTCATAATGTTGTAAGCCCCAAGGAAATGTCCTTAGTAGCAGATTCACTTGCAAGAACTGTGAAACTGATGCTGTAAGTGCCTTTCATGAATACCGTGGGACCTGCATCTAAAAAGAAAAGAGCAACATTCATTAGTTAAGAAATAACTTGGCTTCTTTTTAGTCTTTTTCATCTCTTACCCCTGCTCTGCTACTGCTTTTGGTCTATATAAACAGCTAATGAGATTTCCACTTCTTCAGGCAATGAGGCAAGTTGTGCTTGAAGAAAAGTTGTGCCTAGATTCATTGCAATGCATTCATATACTATTAAGAAATATTTTACAGAGCAGCGCATTTAAACAAATATTAAATTCACACAATTGTTAATCAGCGTGCCATCTGGAAACATTTGAAAGTTTAGACTCTTAATTGCCTGAATCTCATAAATGTTCAAAATTGTTGCATACTACAGGCTATATTGCATTTAAGACTTTTTTACTGTATAAATACATGTAATTAAAATGTGAGATAGGAACACTTTCCAGCAGCTGTTGTGAGAGCTGTAACCATCTTCCCTATTAATCTTCAGGGATTTGAAATACGTGTTGCTGAGCACCAGGGTCAACGACATGCCGTTACATTCGAATCCCACCATTTGACAAAGCATTGCATTCTGTTTCTAAATTCTTTCATGTGACTGACAGCTACATCCATTTCTTCCCGAGGCCACTCTTTAAATTCCTTTGTACTTGTAGAAGCAAGTTTGCTGGCTCAAGAATTTTGTCTTAACTCTGCCTCCAAGACTTGTCAACGGCAAATTAGGACAAGAAATTCTAATTTATGTTTCAAAGGCACCTATGGTAGTAAGCGAAACTATTTTTATTTACATTTTTTTCCTCAAAAGTGTCAAATCAAAGACTCTATAATTACTATATATTTTCAGGAGATGTCATATTATATTGACTTCAAGGGGCAAGTGGTAGATAGGGTTAATCTAAGTAAAGTCAGTGAAATGCACAAAGGATTTCTGTTCATGGCAAATGTTACTTAGAGAATTAACTATCTCAGTAAGAAAACAGAAATATTTAGGCTATCAGCTTCTCTAGTCCAAGATGTTTGAACACAGAGATAGAAGACTCTTCTAGGGTAGGGCAACTTCTTCATGCCCATAGGTCAGTGGAAGAGTGTCTCTTGTTATATCCCCTTAATGGTCTTGACCAAGGTAGTTAAAACTATTTCAGTCATGGTGCAGGTACTGGTTTTCAGCAGACATGTTCAACAATCTGACATTAACAGGTAGTTTTAATAGCATCGCTCTCTTTGCTTTCTCAGGAAATTCTCCGTGTCTCTTTCCTGCACTCCCTTGTTCTCCACCATGAGTCACAGGTGCTCCTTACTTAGAAAGCCCAGAGGCAATAAGCACTGGCTTTGTTTATCTCCACATTAGTTCTCAGCTATGGCTATCAAGTACAAGCACCTTTTACAGCCAACTAAACAGCTGGCGACATATGTGATACAGACTCCTTTGTGTTGCTTCCAGATACTAAAATATATGTTATTGAAAAGTTTTTCTGGTATTGTCTATAAATATTAAATGACTGTGATTATTACCTTAGGGAAGATAGGTAGTTGTGAAGAGAAAGGAGTGATTCATGTGATCTTGAGACAGATGACCCATGTTGGTGTACTTGGAAGGCATGAAGATCGAGTTGGTATCTGATGAGAATGATTCTCTGTCCAAATGTCAAGTGGGAATATTTTTTTGTGTGTGTAAGGTTGCACTGGATTCAAGAAACAAATTAATGGCTGAACATCTGAACCCTCAATTCTATTTCGAAGAGGATCTCCATCAGGGCAAAGGAAGAGCATGTTCAGGAAGGCAAACCTTACATGTTGGGGAGGTACATAACTGATAAAGCATTACAGTTATATAAGAAAGGTATAATTTGTCCTTTAACTTTTAGATAAGAATTAACATGTAGTGAACCAAATAATTCTTTTTTTTCTTTTTTATTTTTTCTTCCCTGGGCTTATATCCCTGGCCCAAGAAATAAACCATAAACTGGAACAACTAAGATTTGTCTTTCTGTCCACAGTCCATTTCCAAAATTCTGTCTTGTCTAGTATTTTTCAGCAGTAGACCTCTGTGGGGGGAAAAAAGCCCTTTGCCCAATGAATACATGAAGAACACAGTGAGATGGGACAACGGTGGACTTCTGAAATCAACTGTTGGTACTGACTTTACATCCTGACAGCTCTGATGAGAACCCTCCTCTTAATCCCTTTTCTGCCCTCCTGCAGGTATGAGGGATGAAATGACGACATCTTTTTCAAGACAAGCAAAAGCAAAGTATGCTATATTCCCAAATTATGGTGTCACAGAACAACTGTAAACTGAGAGCTTCAGCATTTCTTCCTTACTATCACAATCATTTGTTAAAGGGAGGAGGTGAGTGGTTGTTTTTAAGCACGTAGTGAACCAAATAATTCTTTTATTTTCTTTTTTTCTTTTTGTTTTTTCCCTTGACCTTATCTGCTCTTGAAGAACATGTTTTCTTCAGAAGAGGAAAATTTAGACATGGAATGCACCTGTAGCAGTTCTTATCCAGATGTTACTGGAAACATGCAGAAGAGGGAAAAATAGAGCTTTAAATCAGTATTTTTGTGACACAGCTGACGGAGCATAATGCAAGTAGGGCTTCCATACCTTTGGGTTATGAAAAGAGAAACACAGAGCCTGAGTTATTAGTGTTGAAAAGAAAGAAAAGTGCTGGTTTAGCACAAATGAAAAATCCCCACCAGTTGACTCATGCGGCCTTTTTTGTGAGTACCGAACCAGATCCACAAATACAGGATAAAGAAGCAAATCTATTTAAATAGTTAAAAAGGGGGGCTACTGTCCTCTAGACACAGATATATTGCAGGTATAACTGGGTAGGTTCCTGGAGTTCAAGAGTACCAGGTTTCTGTTTCAAGATGCTAACCCAAGATCTGTTTGCTTTTTGCTTATTATCAAGAAGCTCATTTTATCCTTTCTTTCCTGAACTTAGAAATATTTGTGTCTCTCAAATTCAAAGTCTGACCTGTTGTCCAACATAATTACTTTCTACTGCTCTGTCATTTGAAAAAAAAGGATGATTTCATCTGCCTTACCTTGGTTTTGAGCTCAGAAATGTTTATTTTTAGTGACATGTGCTTCTGCTTTCTTATGTGAAACTGGGCAAACCATTTCACCTTTTGTTCAATATTGCCCTGTTTCATTCTTACAATGGTAAAATAAGTGTGTTAATTTCCCTGGTCTGTTTCAGCTGTCATCTTTTTGGTCAATTTATTTCTCTAAGACGAATGAAGAATAATAATTCTACCAAAATGTTCTGAAAAGGGAAGAAATAGAGTAAATCAAGGAGGCTGAGGAAAATGCAACAAAATCAGTTATTCTGTATGAAGTGGGACAAGTGAAGCCAAGCTAGAAATGGGTTTATGTTTCTAATTGGTTCTTCTCATGTCCAGCAAGGTGCAAGCTCTAATTCAGGATTGTGAAATCCTGCAAAATTCACAGCTTCTTTTTTTCCATGGAATATTTGGTATTGATGACTGAGACTACATCAAGCCTACTCTATAGAGGGAGTACTAGTGTTTCCTCTGTCTGGCCATTTAGTTTTATAAAACTCAAAGGCTGTAACATCCTCGCAATCTGTACCCCATCTGTCAAATTTTGGCCGAAATTGGCCAACAGATGTTTTGCAATGCTACTCCTTCTCTCCAGTTCCACCACATTCCTTCCCCAACATTTTTCTTTGACACACGCATCCAGCACTGTGGTATGTAGAAAAGATAGCAAGGCAAGGCTTTTAAAAACTTTCTTCATTCCTTGTCATAAAGCTGTACCTGGTTGTCGACATCCATATGCCTCAGATGAGAGCATAACTTGTTCTAGGCAGAGGGAAAATCTGTGCAGGATTTGACCTGCCTGAAAGGGACTATTATGTGAACAGGGATGCAAAGCAAATGGTGGAAAAAGAAATACAGTTAGAAAGGGGAAACTGAGTTGTTACAGGGTCAGATAGGAAGGTAGCTGTAAAGACAGAAAGGAAATTTATGTTTCTTGTGTCACAATAATTCTCTGCCCTGGACTTCACAGCCTCACATTGTCACTGAAGCACCTTATCTCCAACATCGCCTCAGCCTTCCTTCTTTTGAAGCCCAGCACACCAAACTCAGAATTTCCTGATGGTCTTTCTCTTAAGTCCTGCAAGATTTTTTGCTGCTCACAATGCAATTCTAGTCTACAGACTATTCATATTGGATTATGCAATTCTAGTGTCACAAATTATTTGAACCGGATTATTTAATTGGATCATTTTAGAATAAAGTGTCATAGAATCATAGAATCGTTTGGGTTGGAGAGGACCTTTAAAGATCAGCTAGTCCAACCCCCTGCCATGCGCAAACACATTACACTGAATGAGGTTGCTCAAAGCCCCATCCAACCTGACTTTGAACACTTCTAACAATGGGGCATCTGCCATTTTTCTGGGCAATTTGTTTTGGTGTCTCACCTCTCTCTGTAAAAAATTTCTTCCTTATGTCTAATCTAAATCTACCTGCTTTCTGTTTAAAATTGTTGCTCCTTGTCCTGCCACTCCAGGCACTGATAAAAAGTCCCTCTTAATCTTTCTTATAAGCCTCCTTTAAGGCCACAATATTGAAAGGCCACTATAAGGTCTCCCCAGGGCCTTCTTTTCTCAAGGTTGAACAATCAGCCTTTCTTTATAGCAGAAGTACTCCAGCCCTATGACTGTTTTCATGACCATCCTCTGGACCTGCTCCAACAGATCCATGTTTTTCTAGTGCTGGGGACCGCAGACCTGGATGCAGAACTCCAGGTGAGGTGTCAAGTCATAATGACTGAAACATCAGAACAAGATGCATCTTCATCGCTAAGTGGTTCTGATTCTCTGGTTCTGATTCCACTCAGGGATAAAGTAGTTTTTTCAATTTTTTCAAAACAAATATTTTGCTGTTAACATCTCCCATTCAAGTCAAAATAAGTAGCTTCTGAGACATCCAGAGGAACTGCGGGCCACTAGAGCCTGTGGGATTCTTGGCATGGGCACTAATGTGGGCAACCACATCTACTGTGCTCAGTAGGAAAACTGGACAAATTATTTAAGTGTCACTGATCTTGTCTTAAATCAGAGGAGGTACAGTTGATGTTTTAAAGACTTTCTCAGTACAATTGTCTGTGATTTCTAGGAATGATGGCCCACTGCGTTTCTCAGCAGAACAGGGTAGTGATGACGCACTGAGCAATTTTCGTGCTAGTAATATAAACAGATAAAGAAATCAGAACACAGGCACACACAGAAAAATAGATAAGATATGGAAATATATTGTTCTTGTTTGGATTTGACAAGTTTGACCTTGGTTGGCCTGATATTCACTATTTACTCTCTTCTTTCTTCCTACTTCCCCTAGCATTTTTCTTTTAAAGCAAAATAAATATATTAACTACCAACCCTAAACCTTTCTGACACAGCCTAATGAAACTCTGGATTAAAGCAACATAACAACGACAGAAACCTCTCCTCTTTAACAAACAAGCTGAAGAAAGGGTTAAAGATACTTTCTGCACCTGGAAATTTTTTCCAATAGTAGCAGAGATGAGCAGTCAGACAGCAGCCTTTGATCTTCGTACGAGGTGTCACAGCTTGTGCACGGAAGTATTTCGTGTGAGGTTTAGGAGAATCTACCATCTGACTATGAAAGGTGGGGAATGCCATGATGAAGAACATTGAGGAAAGACAGTCTGAGGCCTTGTTTCCTCAGACAAGGCTGTCAATATCCCTTTTCTTTCTATATTACAGTCACAGCTGGACAGTCACACAAACAGAGGAAGTCTGTCTTGCAAGGTCCATCTTGCAAGGTCCTCCCTGTCTAAAGTGTGGATGGTCACAGAGGTAAAATTACTTTTCACAGTGCCATCAAGACAGACCCCTGTAGATCTGATTCTCATTCCTCCTATCAGAATCAAGGCTCAGATTAATCCTGTATGACTTAAGGTGCCTGAGCTACTCTGAGACTATTATATAGTCACGGAAGACAGAAAGAGAGAAATATCCTCAGAGAATCAGCCAACCTACCTAAGATCTAAGTCATCCCATCAATACACTTATGTCTTTCCCTGTATTGACTATAAAAGCAGTCTCTGTTGCCACAGAGATGTTGAGTAAGTACTTCAAGTTAGGTGGGGTGAACAAAGGCCTGTTGACCCAAACTGTGATCAGAAAACCACCAGGTCAACTACATCTTGCAAAGTAAAAAGTCACTTCAGAGTTCACCAAGTGAAATCTGAACTACTTCTGATTTCAGTGTGTCTTCCATAAAATTATATGACTTTACCTGAGCAATAGTTTCAGAATATTTGTTTGTTCTTGCACATAATATAGATGATCTAATCTTGTTTTAAGACAAAAACATAAGTATAAACAACACCTGTTGCACACAGTTTACTAAGACACAGAGACTCATTACATGCAAGCACTTTTTTCGTACATATGGAGAGAGAACAGATCATCACAATGTTTTTCTTCAGGGTTTTTGACAGACTGCGTTAGACAATCCAAGAGATTGATAAGATTGAAGATAAAGCAAGACATTACAGTGGAAAGTCAATGTAATGTTTGTATCTTCACGACCATTTTACCTACATGGAATCTGTAGGAGGTGGAGCTGAACAGGGTTGCATGAGGTCCTCTGCTTTACTCCTTAATAGGAGATCGAGATGCAAGATTGACAATATCTAAGCCCTCTTGACAGCTACTTACCTACCTTGCTCCCAAAATCCTCCAGTGGAAAATATTAGATCACCTCTTTCTCAGGCAACATAACCCAGTACTTCACTTTCCTTCATATTTCTCCTAACATCAAGACATTAGGAATATACCACCTGAATATTAAGGGAAAAAATAAGCAAAGAAAGAGAAAAAATTTCCCACTTATATTAATCAGAATTAGTTTTCGTAATGCATTTCCTTTGATTTCCTTACATTGGAAACACGTCGTGATTACTTTCATTTATTGAGTGGAGAGCACAGAAGAAACAAAACTGAATTCTCGCATATGGTCCAAGGACAGCTTTTTGTAACAGAAAAATAGCCCAACTTTTAAATTTAATATACTATACTCTTCATAGATTAGAAACAAGTGCAAAGGACCTCTGGAAAAAAAAGTGTGGATCTCCCTTTTCTTGCCCTGCAGGGCTGAAGGATAATTTATTGTAAAGATTTCGGCATGTTTAGGACTGTTTCAGGACTCAATTTTGCTTTCCAAGGGCTCGTGCAGAGGAGAAAATCCATATACAGAAGGGAAAAGGGATTTCATGTGGCTAGATTTCTTTCTTGATAAGTACTAAATAGTAAGAAATAATACAAAAATTTGGAGAGCTGGACTAAATCCATGGAGGCAGACGAAAGGTTCATAGGACAGGGTAGAAAGAAGTGGTGATACGCACATGAGCAGTGTTACAACTTTTTATTTATTCTGTTCTACTGCCATGTAAACACTCCATATTTATACCCATAAGTATATGTGACCTGACGTATAATTATGTAGATGCACAGTAAATGAACTATGGGTACAGATATCAGCATGCATATATAGAGAAAAAGTATCAAACCACCTTCAAGATCTCTACTTTTTTTTTAAAAAAAAAACCTGCATGTAATTTTCAAACTTCATTGAAGTGGTTTGGTTTGGTTTGGTTTATAACAGGAAGTGCTTCACTTAAATTAATAGATTCCTGAAAATGGGTTTTTTTTCCTTTTTTTCTTCCCTTTCTGGATGGAGCATAGACATAAAGGGATGGTTTAAATTGCTCTCTGCTTGTTCTCCAGCCACAGGGTCAGAAGTTTCTGCAACACTGGCAGACCCCGTCTCCCTCATCTTTTCTCTTGCCCTCATTCTGATTGATTTTAACATCAATAATCCCTGCCATCAAGACCCCTTGCCACAGAAAAATGAATATAAATTGGTCAAGCTTACAAAATTCTTGTAATAAAGATCGGATACCATCAAGGGTGAAATCAGAGGATCCCCCAGCCTTTGTACAGCTTCTGATCTTGTTTACATTTTCGAGGAAATTGTAGAAGCTTAAATAAAGGGAATCCTGACAGTCATTTGGTTTTGCTTTCCTTTCAGGGCTTTCACAGTTAATAAACACTTAACATTTTCAAAATTAATTGCAGTGGAATTTTCTGCACTATTTAGAGAGCCTTGAAAAAAGGAGTTGTCAAACAGACCCAATATGTCTCAAACTCGACAACCATATGACTTAGCCTTGTGTTTTAGCCATACGGATGAGGAAGGCAACTGTGATTACTCCTCATGAAAGCAGGGGGGGAAGTGAGACAAGATTGCTAATGTCAGCCTGGCTTGTCAAGTGTAACCAAGACTGTGGAATTGCTGAGCTGTGTACCCAAGAGTGTGTCAAGGTTGGATAACTTCCATAAAATAGGACAGTCCATCACGTGGTGCTTTGCGCCAGCTAAAGAGTATGTGTGCCTACAACAGATGTGCCGTGTTAAAGATAGTACCCAAAAATGGTCAGGTGCCAGCATAACAAGTTTGTGAGCAGATCCTCCCAGCAGGAGCCAATTTCAGTGAAACAAGCTGGCAAGGCAGCACACTTGTCATGGATGCAAATGCCAGATTTGGCATCTGCAGGTTTGTGGCACAAAGCAGGGGGAAAAAGATCCAAATTTCCATCACCAAGTGGTGCCAGGGCTTCAGAGAAGAAATCTCTCAGATGTTTGGTCTGTGGAAAATGTTGACATGCTTGCGTAAATCTCACTTTAAAAAATAAAAAAAAATAAGAAGGAAAAGCAACAACAGCAACAACAGTAACAACACAGCAACAAACCAAAATCCCAACTAGTAGTTACTCTGTAGTCTAGTGATCTCTTTTCCATGGTTGTTAAAAAAATAAGTTAGTGTCCTGTCTTCTCTGAAGTCAAAATCTCATCTCTGCATGTTTGTATGAAAATATGCACAGACCAGACAATTCTGGAAAATGAACTGTTGTTAAAATGTGAGGGCCTATATTGGGCAGCTCTTTGAAGCTTTCTAAAGATAACTAGAGTTTGAATAAAAACAGAAACCCACTATTACTAAGTTTGTTTCTCATTATGATTCTTCCATGGGAGCCTAGGTAATTCCTTTGAGTCTGACAGTTTCCCACAAGACAGTTGTAACAGAAAATTATGGATAAATTTGTCTTGAGAACTTTCTGATTAATTAACTGCAGGGAACAGAAGATATAGTGACGTGTTTCAGGACTCAAGGAAACTGGTTAAGGAGGAGTTTTCAGAATTGTCTCCTCCCTCCAAGGTTTTAAATTACCTGTGACAGTAAAATGTTTGTGTTGACAGATTCTGTTCTGTGTAACCTACAAGTACTACTGGAGAAAACTTGCACATTGGACCCAAATGGAACATCTTCCCTGAAGACAAAGGGGATGACTCATGGTTATCATCATTGAGGAGATCTTCTACAGGACTCAGAGTCACACCAGAGACAGATGGCCTGAAGCTTCACTTAGCCTCTTATGGATGGTGGGTGCAAACAGCCTGTAAAACAGTCTTGCCAGTATTACAGAAGCTATGCCAAACCAGCTGTTTTTTCCCCATTGCCTGGAACCAGGAAACTCTGGTTTTCTCAATTTCAGGAGAATTAGTAGGGGCTTAACTCCAGGACAAACTATCAGTTTACTACAGTCACTCAGTTTCTTCTCAAGGCAGCAGACAGTGATATCTTTTCCTCCAATTACAGCAGGTAGAAGCTGGCAATAGTCATTTGAGACTTCTTTCCTCAGGAATCAGATTGACCAGGATGAGTTGGATCTCCTACACAGGATATTCCAGCTATGTTTTGCCAGTTGTTATGTCTCCCATAATCTTAATTTGGATCTATGTTGGTGAACAAAAGCCACATGTAAGAAAATGCCAGTATAAAAATAGGGCACATACTAATTCGAAACTCAGATGAGAGAAAAAGTAGAAAGGAGAACTCTTCTGGAGTCATACTGACTGAATAGTTTTCTAATCAGACAATTTTTTGTACCAGCTGAAAAACTGGGCAGGAGAGAGTAGTTATAGTAAAGCTATTCAGCATCCAAGATAAATAGACTGAGATTGTGGCGACAGATCAGTGTAACATGGCCAGAGAAAACAATTTATTGGAAAAACAAAACCATTTGGGGATCTGAAAACTCCTTACCTCCTTTGCATCTCCCTCCACTGTCTAATTCCTCATTTTTTTTCTGGGTTAGAATGAAGAATATTTGAAAGTTTTCATGAGAACAGACAGTGCCCTGCAGAGTCTTTCTGGGGTTACAATTTCTTATTTACCTATAAGGGGAATTTCTAGGGTCAGTAGCCCAATATCTTAAGACACTCAGACATGGCTGAGGTAGGGGTTGCTTAGAAATAGACAGGGATTAATTGATTTTACAGTTCATTTCAACTAAAAATTAGGTTGTCAAACTGTCTAAACCATTCCCCAGAAATGGCTCTTTCTGCCTACTGATTATAAAGGCTATCTAGAGGATGAGCATGAATATAAAGATTTACACTACGGAGTGTAAACTCCTGTGAGCTGAATCTGCCTACACATCAAAATCCAAAAAAGTCTGAAGTGTGTAAGTTAGATGACCATGAGGTGCCAAAATCCAAACCTTGCTCTCCTTGCCTCCTTATATAATCAATGAAGAGAAAAAAGCCCTTCCAGACTTGGCTCAAGTCTCCTACATTAGAGTTCTGGTTTGAATCTTCCTTTGGAGTTGTATCTGTTGACTAGAGGTTGAGAAGCACCTTGTCTTTCACTTCAGACAGCAGGTTTACTTCAGGCACTGTGAATAACACCATTTATTGTGCCTCTTCTTCTTCCTTCCTACCTCCTCAACTTTCTAGCTTAGCTGCTACTTTCTTTTAAAGAGAAGTTGTTTGTGACAGATGCGGTTTGTTTATGCCCTTTTTTAATATATGTTTTTATTGATTTATAACTATGTCTGTAAAAAAATGGTGGTTTGGGGCCTTGTGTGACTAAAAGTTAGATCAGCATTCAAAAGCTTTGTTGTACAATGCTGAAAGATCAGGGGCAGATCTGACCTTTTGTATTTTAGCAATGATGTACACCTTCCTCAGAAAATTTCTGATTCAATGGAAAATCTGACTCCTAAAGGGAAACCTAAAATGAATTGTATCAGGTAATACAGTTTCTTGTAAAATCCCAAAATTCTAGAGCTACTAAGAAAAAAAAAATCCTCCTTCATACAGAAAGATAGAAGAACCAGGGAAAAATGAGAAGTTTTACTTTACAAACAGGGGAGGGTTTTGTGGGTATTCACTCTCAGGGCTTTTATTTGGAAAGAGATACTTTTGCGGTTTTGAATTTGATAGGAAGCTCTGAAAGCACTAGAAGCCAACATATTTCATTCACGAGTACCTAATTACATGCAACCCATTCTTCATGCCTGGCTCTCTTAACACTCGGATTTTTTGGTGAACCTTGAGATCTTTACTGAAAAGTTCAGGCAACTTCATCTCCTTCAGGAAACTTTTTTTTTTTAACTTTTGTAGGTTTTGAAAGAAGTTTGAAAACTTAGCCTGGAGAAAAGGACACTGAGGTGAGACCTTCTCGCTGTCCACAACTGCCTGAAAGGAGGTTGGAGCATGGAGGGTGTTGGTCTCTTCTCCCAAGTTATAAGTGATAGGACGAGAGGAAACGGCCTCAAGCTGGACCAGAGGAGATTTAGTTTGGATATCAGGAAAAATTTCTTCACCGACACGTTTGTCAGGCATTGGAACAGGCTGCCCAGGGAAGTGGTTGAGTCACCATCCCTGGAGGTGTTTAAAAGACACATAGGTGTGACGCTTAGGGCTGTGGTTTAGCAGTGGACTTGGTAATGTGAGATTTACAGTTGGACTTGATGATCTTAAACGCCTATTCCAACCTAAATTATTCTGATTCTATAATTCTATGATTCTATACACAAGGGGAAAAATAACAGGGGGTGGCTCCTGAAGTAGCCAAAGCCAGGTGGAACATGAACTAGAATTAATTCCCAGGAGGAAGGACAGGCGGCAGTAGGACCTGGGCTGCCTCGCAGGCAGATGCCTTTTCTACCTGGCCCTGCAGACAAGCCGCCAGTCCCACAAGTTTTATGAGGAGCAGTTGAGGGAACTGGGGCTGTTTAGCCTTGAGAAAAGGAGGCTGAGGGGAGACCTTATCACTGTCTACATCTACCTGAAAGGAGGATGTAGCATGAAGGGTGTCGGTCTCTTCTCCCAGGCAGCAAGTGATAAGACAAGAGGAAATGGCCTCAAGTTGTGCCAGGGGAGGTTTAGATTGGATATTTGGAAAAAATTATTTGCGGAAAGGGTTGTCAGGCATTGGAACAGGCTGCCCAGGGCAGTGATGGAGTCACCATCCCTGTAGGTGTTTAAAAGGCATTTAGACGAGGTTCTTAGGGACATGGTTTAGTGCTGGAGTTAGGTTAGGTTATGGTTGAACTCGATGATCCTGAGGGTCTATTCCAGATGAAATGATTCTATGATTCCATGATTCACTCTCTGCCCAGACCCTCTGCCAACAGACGGTGTGAGTTTGTCCCCAGAGGCAAACCCAGGGACAGGGGGGAGCTGCCCTGTGAGTGCCCGTCACAGCATCCCCCCAGCCATGGCTGGTGGGAGGGGAGGGCTGCAGGGCTCTTGCAGAAAGGAAGATCCCTTCCCCTGCCCATTTAATTTTTGGCCTCTGTTGTGTCTGTTGCCTGCGGCTAGTGACAGAAATGACAGCATTTTAGTGGCAGTGTCACCTGTCCTACTAGCACTAAGAATAGAGCAGCTCTGTTTCTCTGCTGCTGCTAAATTCCCATGAGCGTATGACATAACTGAAGGAAACCCATCTCTTCTGCTTTGCCGTGATGTCACAAGCTTCAGCGCTGCCAAAGAGATGTGCTGCTACCCAATTTGTAGAGCCTGCATCTGCTCATAGACCGGTTCAGGTGGTACAACAGCAGGAGCAAGGCTAGCTGTCACATTGGGATACTCAGCTTTGCAAAAAGGAGGCAGCAATTCACATTTTTTCAAGCGCATCCTTATACACACAGAAATGCCACCAGGGCTACCTTGGTCATCCTGTTGTGCTTATTTCAACAACATTTTCCCATCCCTCCTCAGACTGATCAGGGGTGGCTTCTCTGCCCTCCAAGAAATACTCTACACATAAATTGATTTCAAAATAACAGAAAAGGTCTTTTAAAGCCACTTTGGGGGTGGGAATCCCAGTGCAGAAAATATTGGAGAATGGAGACAAAAGGATCTGTTTTGGTCGAGATCTTTTGTTGCTGACCTTCACTATACTGAGTTTTGTGACTTGGAGATTCAAGTTCCATACAGTGGCTGTGTCTACATCAAAACATATTTGCTTTGTACAGTCCTGAATGGGAAACCAGGGAGAACCAATCCTCCCTCCAGAAGCTGCTTCGAGGGGAGTGTCCTTGTGTGCTGAAATTCCTTTGCAGCTGTTTACCTTCTCCCATTCAACTTGGGACTGTGTCTGCCTTTAATATAGTTACAGTGATATCACTATATTGAAAAACCTCATCAGAGAAGACACAACCTGTTCTAATAAAAAGCTCCTTTATCTGATAATAGATTGAAAAATCCCTTCTCCCCAAAGGAGCAGCTGTATCAGCTAAAGGATTTTTTTATTCTGTTTTCTTTTGTTTTGATACTTTATCTACAAGTTTTGCTGATACTGCTTTTTAATTATTTTTTACCCAGTTGTGTTAAACAGCATGCTTACAGTGGCAAGATTTCTTAAGGCAGAGCAAATTCACCCAAGGAGTTTGTAGACTATCCTTTGTTAGAGATACTCAAAAACTGTCTAGATACAGTCATGGATAACTAGCTCTAGGTGGTCTTGCTTGAGTAGGGGCGTAGGACCAGATGACCTCCAGAGGTCCCTTCCAACCTCAGACATCTTTGAACCCATGATTCTGTGAAATTTCAGTTGATTTAAGTACGCAGCTTTAGATTTTTGTCGTCAGATTAATTCATAACACAACTATTTGATATCAGTCATTTAAAATCATATGTTGTCATTTATAATAGTAATTACTATTTCATTATTAATTATTAGTAATAACATTTAATGTCAAATTTATCTTTCTATTGCAAAACTACAAAGGTTAAAAATATCAATCTGTTGCAATAGGAATCTTGTAACAATCTCTATAAAAACAACGCTGTATCAGTTTGAAATACATATTTTTTAGATTGATTTAACATTATCTAGTTACAGCTCAATGAAACAGAATATAAGTATATTTTTCAAATAGATTTCAACTAATATTTGCTTAAAAATTGGCAACTACATTTAAAAGATCATGTGAAAAACAGTAGGTAAATTTGTAAACCTGGCCTACTGCACTTCCCTTTGAAATGTATTTTCTATTCTATTCCATTCCATTACTGCATTTGTTATGTTCAGTTATGGCAGACCCTGGGGAGACACAATTGTGAATATGGTCCTAGGTGATATGAAAACAGAAGTGAGTTTGAAATGTTATTACATTCCTGTTAATTTTAAAGGCATTCATTGATGTTGGGTCAATGACTTCGTTACAGAGCCCATACTTAATTTTAATAAGGCTGTCGTGATAATCATATCATCCCTTTGTAACAAAACAAATTATTTCCATGTTTAACCTTTTAAGGCTTCTGATTTTGTACAATTTCTGCCAAAACTAGTGTTTGTCCTACTTTTTTCTTTCAGATGCAATTTCTGGTTTTTTAGCAAACAAACAGCAAAAGTTCACAGTGAGGGACTCTTCCTTCTTTTTTTATTTATTATTTTTTTCCCAGCTGTGCTGTCTAGCCTTCATGAGCAATACTTCAATACAAACTTAAACGAAAAAGAAACAAAATGCACGTTTTTTTCATCCACTGTACTGTATGTTTACTCCAGGAAGAGGGGAATTGGGAAAGCTAATGTTTTTATGCCCATGTACCACATTTTCTTACATACAAAGTGCAAAAAATTATTAATAACTTTGAGCACCATGGCTACAATTTAGAGTTATCCCTCTGAATACGTGTGGAAAGTTGTTGTTGGAAATATATCCTACAATGTTTCTGGAACTCAAACTGTGAGCTTTTACAACAGTACTCTCTGTTTACAGAGTTTTTTATGACCTGCAAGGGAAAAGAAACTGATTTATGTCTATTCTTTGCTATTCCACATGCATGTGCATAAGTGCCCATCCATGCTTGAACACAAACATTAAAAGAGCATTAGAAAAGGCATTGAAGTGAAGCACTCCAAAGCTAAGAAATGCTAGACTTTGCCACCTGTGTGGAAACACCTTCCTTTGTCACACGTCATCTCATGAAAGCTTTAATTCCCTGATTGCCTATTCTTCTTCCAAAGTTTCCATGCTTTAAGAACAGATGCTGCTCATTTAGTTAATTATTAATCAATGTTTTATTTCACCCAAATTATTCAAAATGTGGTCCAAAGCCTGTTCTGCATTTAAAAATAAGACACAAGCAATTTACATCTGTGTGTGCATTTGTGTGTGGACTGAGTGTATATAGATATTTGACTTTTTCTGTTCACATTTACCTTCTCTAGTGCATAGAGTGGGGATTTGTACCTGCATGACAAGTCTGTTGACAATGTCTACATGCCATTTTAGGTTCATTTTGCTACTATAAAGAGTGTGTAAGTTTTCTTTATTCTGCCAGAGGAGAGAATTATACTGACAAGTGGGATGCTAACCTGATGACTTCAGTTTCCGTGTCTTTGATTTTCTCAGTGGTGATATGTCACCATAGGTCTGTCAGAAAATGCATTTCTCCCTCTAAGATTATCCAGAAAATCTGTTTTCTAGGCAGGAAACTCATTCATTCTTTTAAAAAACTTGGGCAATCAACTAGAAGAAGCTATTAATCTGGTGGGTATTTCAGCAGAATATTCACACACACACAAAAAAAAAAAAGAAAGAAAAAAAGAAGAAGTTAGTGAGTTTGGAGATCTACTCAGTGCAGTCAGGAAAGACCGGACAGTGGTTCAGCTGACCTGAGATAAGTATTTACTTAAGGATGACATAAATTACTTTCTGTGCTCCATGGGCTGTACTGACTAAATCTCCATTGACTAGAACATAAGTGTAGACATTAGTGTCATGTGCCCACTTACACTGTACTCTACAGACACTATAGAAACCAGAGTATGTGCCTTAATCAAGGTCTGAAATCTACCCATCTCAATGCATTGTGTGAACATAATAGATTTGATCTAACGTTAGCAATCTCTAAGGTGAATTTACTCTAAATTTGAACCATTTTTAACTACTTGGCTGCATGTTATGATCAGTTGGCTAAATATCAGCTCCCAGACTGTCTTGTAGCAGATATTTAGTCATTAGATAGCAACAAGCTGAGCAATCATAACACCTTACTGCAGGTACACCTTTTTCTTCAGGAGACATCCAGCTTAATAAAGAACAGCTTGGATAATCTTAGTCATTGAGCAAACAATTCCTGAATACTGACTATATCAAGCAGTTTGGAAAAGCAGAGCCCAGAATCCATCACTCTCCTTTCCTGGCTAAGACTCCTACCCGATAAACCACAACATGCATTTCTTCAGGTCTGTCTTCCTTGCTGCTCTGTAAGTGGTTGCTCATGGTTTCTTCTCTCCACCCTGCATGGTTTAGATATATTTGAAGTACAGTTCAGGGGTATGAGAAGAGCAGTTTTAAATCTTTCTCAGGCTAAAACTGCCCTGCAACTCCAGTTATGAGCTTCCCAGGACAATTCTGTAACCACGGGGTCATTATGTAAAAGACGAGTGTTGGCAGCTCCTCTCCAGCCAGGTGTGAAAACACTGCTCTTACTATCCATGACCAAAGGTTTGATTTAGAAACTTATGCCCAAAAGAAAATTTCTTGCCTTGGATGCCTATTTCTCTTAATTCCCAAAAACCAAGGCACAGAGAGTGTTTCAGACTATCCACTTTCCTCAGCTTTTCCAATGAGCTGGCTCAGATGTTTTACCACTAAGTGGGTACCTACTTAAGGCACTTAACTTTTCCCAAGTTTTCTGAAATTTAGCAGAATTAACTGTTGTAATGCATGAAACATAGTCTCCTCCACATACAAGATGAATTCTGGGGAGACTGATTTTAAGTTGTGCTGATGCTGAGCATGTCAGACCCAAATCCCTCGTAGGATTTGGCACATTCAAGACCTTCTAAAGTCAAAAGAAAGACCCTTGTTGCATGACACAGGTTTGGAGACAGACATCTGACAGAAATGAGGTCTTTCTGTTCTTTGTGAAAGAGGAGTCCTATGTGTGAATCCATTTTTCTTGTGAGAAAAAACCAGGATAAGTAGAAATTCATGCATGAAACGTGATAGCACAGGTAGGCATCCACAGGATGAACCTATCCACCCACCTTCTTTTTTACTATCGTCTTGCACTGCAACTGGAAGGGCAAGAGAAAGGGACATGGCTGGTATTGGTCCATCCATATGGAAGAAGTGATAATTCTCTAAAAATCAGGGGAAGGTCAGTGGAGAAGTATATTTCCCTATATATACATAGGAGTGTTCCCAACCACTTAAAGCATAATTTACCAGCACAGCTTTGCTACCAGAGATGATTCTTCACACAGAATATAATCAGGTAGTGAATAATTTGCTTTTGCTGCAGAGCATTGTGGATCCTAAAAGACTATTGGGGTTGACTGAAGAAGTTCCTGGAAAAGAAATTCATAGAGAGCTATTAAATATAAAGTTATAAACCTGGTTCAGCCCAGAGACAAACTTCATTGAAGGCTGAGACAGCATATTGTGCTCATTGCATGCTAGCCCCAATGTTATGCTGTTCCTAAGATATTCATCCCTAGTCGTGGTCAGAGATGGCTAGTTGGGGTTCAACTAGACAAACCTTTGTTTCCAGCTGAGAAATGACCAGTCTTACATTCTTATACCTAGATGAGCTCCACAAGCTTCAAGAAATGTAAGTGCATTAAACATATGTTTAAAAAAATAATTTTCTGTGTATCATCTCTGTCTTCAATCATCCTTGGATTAGATGACATCTAAAGGCTCCTTCCAACCCAAACTGTTCTATGATGCTAGGCTGTCATACCACAGCATACAACAATGAGGCTACTGAGATTCTACCAGTGACTGACACTTATCCATTGCTCAGGACTGAGTTAAAATCTAGAGTAAAGGTAGAATAACTCTGTTTCAGATTCCCAACACTCAGCTCTAGAAATAGAAAAATAACACAAGTTTGTAACAAGTCTTTATTGGCTTTGCTGCTCCAAAATGCAGAAAGTGCACCTCATCTGGTGGCAAGGCAAGGGTATCTTTCACAACAATGGGTTTTAAACAATTTAATTAATAGTTTTATTGTCTGTAAAGTGTTTTCAAAAAAGAAAGAAAAAAATGTTGTAAATTATTTTCTCCTTCATTACTTTCATGTTTGGTAAATCAAATATAAAGTACTAAGAATAAAAATAAAAAAGAAAAAAAGTGTTTTTTCAAACCAGTTAGCAACAATCACTTGTAGACTGGGCTATTGTACTTCATCTACAATGAGCAATAGTGTTGTGTGATGGTACAGGACAGAAATACTATAATGATGATTGTGAACAAGAAACTGTCGCATTTCTTATTCACTTTTATAAGAAGAGAAAAGGGAAAGAGGATAGATAAAGTTAAAAATATCTTCAATTTTATGCTCTGAGCCTTCATTGCCAGAGAAGAAACAGATGGGGCTTCATCTGAAATGGCTGTTACTCACTGTCATCCAGTACAGCCAGTTGAAGAAGTAACCTGATTCAAAGACAGGACCAAGCAAAAGATGTCGCTTACAAGTTTTTTATGTTAAAAAGTTGAGAAAGGGGAAGAAAGGATTGTGCCATAAGAGGGATCAACATTTCCTTTTGCGCAGTCAATGGAAAAGCTCATGCTTCTGGCCTCAATCCAAAAAACTACGCAATATGACAGGTCTGATTATTAGACTGATATCAAAGGCCCAGAATGTGCCTAAATTCACCCAGAATTAGAATATAGTTCTAAAAGCAGAGAGAATGGCAAAGGGACTTGTAATGGCTTTATTTGACTTCAAGGGAATTTATAATGAGACAGCAAGTGTTTTACTTTATGTTGCTGGATTAAATTTGACCCAGGATATAGAAGCTGAACTTTATTTCCGCCAAATGTTTATTTGATGACAAAAATGACTTGCTAGCCTCAATTCCAAGCAGATAAATGGCACATCACCCAGCTGGTATGGACTCGCACTCCTGATGACAGTCGTCATACAGTGAATACAGAAGATGAATGAACAGTGTGAATGTGGAGATTTTTGCTCTACGAACAGTCCCTCTAGGTCAGGACTGGAAGAGAAGTTCACACATTTCATTTTTTCTGCCCTCTTCTGCTCATGTGTCATACACAATCACAGATCTGTCTACCCAGAAAGCAGAGGATTCTTCCTCCCTGAACAAGCACACCAAATCAATTGTGTGTCACTGGAAGAAGTTAAAAAAAAGGGTAAAGAATGGGACTATGTCACAAGAAGGATTTTTTTTTTTTTTTTCACTCAGTGGAAAAGGTCCTACATCTATTCTTAATCCAAAAGACAAAGTAGTAAACTGCAATAGCAGGAATCCAATGTAAGAGCCAGAGTCACGTGAAACTCAGCTATTTCTAGCTGCACAAACCTGTGCAAACACAGCTTTCATTTTCCTCCCTCCTAAAATGCCCTGGTAGTTATCAGCTTCTAATTTCCTCTTAAAATTTCCCAGTAAAACTTAAAGAAACAAAACACCATTTGGTTATGTGCTGTTACAGGGGCTTTTGCATAGTTCTGGTGCGAAACTTTGCTGCTGATTTCTGCTGAAGGGTATGGAAACCTTTAGAATAGAATAGAATCTTTTCAGTTGGAAGAGACTCTCAGGATCATTGAGTCCAACCATAACCTAACTCTAGCACTAAACCACATCCATAAGAACCTCGTCTTTGTAAGTAGTTGTGTGACCCTGGCTTAGTGTCCAGCCATTTAAGGGTTGGAGCTTATTAAAAAATATAGACATATATATACATATATATATTGTTTGTTTGTTTGTTTTACATTGGCAAGCTATTAGAACGGTTGCAAAGTTGTTTTTAGCCCAAGGCATCTAGCACTGTCCCAAAGAAATCCCTGCTGTTATGCAGGAGCTGGCCCATAACACTCCAACACACAGTTTTGGTGCAGCCCCTCCCTTTTAGAGTGTAAGATGATTTATGTACGGATGGCTGGACAATTGCAAGAGGCATCAGAGCCAGTGAAAGTACCCTAGCCCTGCTTCACCTTCCAATGCAAGAAGAGTCAGGAAAAATAGGGATACGACAACACTGACAGAGGTATCAAACACAGTGAGCCCTGAACACACCTTAGCTTAATAAAGTATTACTTCAGCCACAATATTTCCTGGACTGAACCAAGATGTTTAATGTAGTATAGTACAGTTCCTCAGTCCTTGGGAAGCTCATCTGGGGACCTCTAAGGCAGTGCTTCACTGCCCAACGCAGACTAAAGTCTACAGATGGGATTCATCTCACCTGCCATGAGCCACCTAAAAGTTGATGGTATACAGAAAAACTACCTAGGTTCTGCTATTACTTTATTCTTTCTGGAAGTTTGGTTGACTCCAAAAGGGATGTTCCAGCTATCTCTCACCTCTTGTGCTAGTAATAGTGCTCAGCAATCACATCCATAATGTGATCAGGACAAATACTGTTTTCTGCACCTGCCCTCTACAGGAATTGTTTAAAGTAACTGTGGCAGTCCACCCCAAGTTTTTTACCCAGCATCTCGTAAAGTGGAGAGTCAAGTATCTCTAGAGAACAGATCCATCCACGTCTACTACCTTCCCATGGTTCCTGCCTCTCTCCACTGTGCATAGAAGGCGGCTCAGTAAACAATTTTAGTGTACATCTCTAACTCGAAGATAGTTGGACCTAAATTATTTCCTGAGATTGCACAGGGGCTCTAGGGAAGAGCTAAGAGAATCTTAATTCTATACCTTCAGCACAAGATCATCTCCCTTTTTGAAACTTTATTTATGTGTAAGAAGCAGTGGAGTGCTTTTCAGTATGTATCTTTTTGGAAATTAAGGTTGTATGTAGGACCTTAGAGAATTGCCAATGATCATCTTCAGTTCCATTACCATCAACCCTTCCCTTTCAGTGAACTGCAAAGAAAGAGAGAAAACTGTTAATTAAAGTTCATCCAAATGCCAGTAACTGAGCTGCCTTAGAGGAACTAAAAATAATTTCAGCTGACCACACCACCACATCCTCATAACAAAATTCCAGAGTGTCTCTGCATTGTAATGAGTGTTATTCCAATGAAGGAAAAGCATATGATGCTAGTTTTATAAGAGTGGCATGGCTTTGCCCAAACTGGTTTTGTACTATCTCAAAAAAAATTGTAAATGGCATTTGGGTACATTAAACTTCAGAAATAGATGGCTCAACTCTTGGTTGTTAATTGTTAAGACCAAAGGTAAGATTTCAGTTATTCTAATGCCATAAATCATTTTTTTCTTTCATTTTTTTCATATTATTTTATTTCATATTTTTCCTTTTTCTTTTTTGTTTGTTTGTTCATATGCAGTCCATTCTGTAGACTCATTTAACTTTGAATCTCATGGTGGTAAATTAGCAGTGCTCACCCCATCAGATGGCTGCTCTGCAAAGTGGAATAAAAGTCCATGTTGAACATCCCTGTAGATGTTGAGACTAAATATGGATTCAGCAAGTCATGAACCCTGGATACTGCTGCAGGTTCCAGTTTTCTGCCCTCCCTGCACTTTTCTGTTTCCCCTTTGGGACTATGAAATGGTTAGATGGGTCAGATCAAATGTGATGTAAGGGGGAGGAAAGCACATTCAGCTATTCCAGGAACAAAGTCCAGGACTCCAGGAGGCCCTGGGAATCCAGTTTCTTCATAACTATTTTCCAGATTTTAATACTGTTTTGGGTTGTTTGGGGTCATTGAAGGGGGAAGGGTGAGGAGGGGGGAGACTCCTCCCTTTTTTAATTCCCTCTGGCTATTTTCCAGGTTTACAGTCATGTTGATAATACCAACTGCCTGGACGTAATCCCTCAGCTGCCCTGTGCAACTCTGCAATTCTTAGCAAAGAACTAGGAAAAGACAACTGAGTTCTCAGAAACTAATAGTGAAAGAAAGTCTACCTGAGCCTACTTTGCTTGAACATCAGAGCTTTAAGTGCTTTTTCAGAACCTACAGAGTCCATAAATGTGTCCTTTGATGTCCCACGTGCCAGAGATTCCAAAGGCTACACTACAGCTACTCTGAACAAGAGGTAAAAGAACATGGAAGCCATCATCACGTCAGCCAACCAGCTGGAATTCAGCCCAAGGTTCCTATACAAGTTTGTCTGTTTGTTTGTTTATTAATGTGATATAGTAATCCAAAATCGAAACTAGAGTGGCCCTGACTTTGTCGCTGTTTTAATCTCAATTAAACCAGTATACTGATTATGCCTGCCAGAACTGAGAGCATTCTTTCTGTAGTCTGAAAACATTTAAAGCATTTGGATGCCTAAATTCCACCAAATTTCCATATCCGCTCAAAACAAAACAAAGTACTATGGAACACAATCCAAACTTACTAATGTACTTAAATATATACGGATAATTCTAAAAGGGGTCTCTTTATGAACTACTATACCTATTTAATTGTTTTTAAAATGTTAGAGGAAATAGCTGGACAGCACATCAGACACATTTATTCTCCCAGTTTTGGCAAGATTTTTTTTAAAATAGTAAGGTCAACTATTTAGATGCTAGATTAAGACCCTCACTTTCTCAAATGGTCTTTACTCCAATGTGAACAGAAAATGTCCTTCTAACATCCTTCCTCAGGATTAAAGTGCTCTACAGAAGTGGGAATCCTCTTGAAGATTTTGTTTCTGGAAAAATGTAGATTGGGAAGGATCTCTGCAAGTCATCTGGAATTAGTGGGTGGAGTTTCTTTCATGTCAGGTGTCCACAGGTGAGAACACTGGGTCAGGATGAAGGAACTTTGCAGGATGAGTACAGCAGCAATGTCACAGCTGTCGGCATTTGCTTGATTGAAACATTTATTCATTTCTAGGCGTTAGAATGGCTTATCTACAGAAATCTGCTCTGCTATCTAGTGCCTCAGCCACCAAAATACCTCCTAATAAAGGATAAGGAACCCATCTTCAGAGCCCTCTGCTGACACAGCTGTGTATTATTCTGCTGGTTTACAGATATGGAAACTGAGGCACAGACCTGTGGCCAGAGCAATCTGAAGATCATAGACCTGTCATCAGATGTTAGAACCAGAAAGCCTTTGAGGTCTGACCCTGTGTCATGAACACAAGAATCTCCTTGCCTTTATTTGCTAAATGATCCATCAATAAATTAAAATCAAGGAAAAAAAAAAAAGATAAGAATATGAAGGGAAATGGATTTTTTTTTTCCCTAGCCAAATGATATCTGTATGGGTGGAATCAAAACATCTTCAAATAGCATAGGAAATATGCACCCATTCCTGTCACCAAGCTAAGCAACCCACTAGGGACGGCAAATCCCCCTGTAGCTGAATCCCAGAGCTCGTGGGCACGATGTGTCTTCTGTGGGCTGTTGTATTCAGCACTGTCAAATCCAAAATCTTCCCTCTCCCAGTTGCACTCCTTTTCTTCAACAATTGCTAGAGAAAAAAGGCAACTGTTGTAGACCTGTATCAGAGATGCCAGTTTAATTTTTTTTCTCTTTTTTTATTTTTTTTGGACATTGCATCTGCGGAGGAGGGAAGGGAGAGGATGGAGATTTGCAATGGCGGGGGCAGCTGAAGATGGAAAGGAGGGAGAAAGAAGAGAAAATATTTCCTTTGGCAATTCTGTTTCGCTTTCGAGAAGGGACTACTTTCCTCACTCCTTATCCCTCCTGACAAGTACAGGCACTTTGGGCCTTAACTGGATGTGAACATTGTCAAAAGAAATTTGGACTAAAGGGAGGCATCTGCAGTTCTGTTCCTATTGCGCTCGGTGCTGGAGCCACTTTTGCGAATGTGGCAGGGTGGCTGGTGGGCAGACACCAGTACAGATGGGAACTTCACATACTGTATGCATCATGACCAACTATAAAAACAGTCACAACGCATCAGTTGTTACCCGGCCAGTCTCCCTGGAACCTTCACTTTCAATTTTAATCTCGCTGACATCCACAGCTTACAGTGAGCTTTTATGTTTAAGCATCAGTACAGTACTAATGCAAGAGAAAAAGGGGCGGCTGGGCTACCACAGCGAGGAATTAAACCTCTGATCTTGGCCAGCCATTGGAAGGGAGGAGCAATTCAAGGGGAATTGTGTAACTAGACTCTATAGAAAAGGGGGGAGAAAAAGCAGGGGATGGTACTTGGAATTTTTTTTGACACTGTGAGCACACAGCAAGTCAGGGGGCTTCTGAAAAAGTAACGTAGCAAGCAGGCACTCTCCCAAATTGTAATTTAATGCTTGGAATAATCCTATTGTGTCAGACACTCACCGCCAAGGAATCAAGGATAAATATAACTTTAAAAAAAAAAAAAATTAAGGTGCTGTCAATTTGAACAGCTTAATATTTCTTCAAAGGCTAAGTGATGGAAAGCAACACTGAAGTAAATTGACAACTCGGAATTAACCGGTTGCTGGCACGTCTCAGGTAAAGGTTTGATGGTAACATGAGCTTTCCAAAGTGTTTCAAAACTGAAGTATTATGAAAAGGTAAATTATGTTTTGTATTCATGACTGAAAGCATTTTATTTTAAAGCCGGCACTGCCAATGCTGTCAAGGTGGAGATTCTAGCTTTATGTACAGTGCCTCTAGCCTTGCAATGTGAGTGAGGCAACATGACAGCTTGTAATAAGTAATTTTTATACAGTTGCATTTATCACTCAAGTAGGCTTGGCAATATTAAACACAGACCCTAAAATGCTGCAGAAGAGGAAGGACAGGGGCTGGAGGCCATGTATATTGTGTGTGTGTGTGTGCTTGCGTACGTGTGTGTTTGTAACTTCTTTTTTTTTTTTTTTTTTTCTTTCTCCAGGCCCGTTCCTGTTAATGTGGCACTTTTTAAGATATGCACCGAAATGCTTCCAAATTGTTAATACATCACTAAAAGGTTACAAATGAAATGACCCCATTTAGCCCAAAGGATGTTATTTTTGGCTTTAATGAATTAGACATTGCTACCATTTTCAGGCAAAAATCAATTGCCTCAATTAACAAATTCGCACAAGTCCAAATATTTACAAAATAAAGGCCCAGAAACCACATTCTTTGTTTCTCTTTCTCACTCCCTACCCTGTTTCTTCATTAACATCTTCATTACCATGAAAGTGTGAGGCATCAGCTCTTTCTCTGAGCTTCTGAAGGCCTGAGTGTTGACAACTTTCTTATTCTTTAGAGGCTGCTCATTTCTGTTTTAGCAGGTTTTCTTTCTTTGTCATGAATAATTCAGAACAAGCTACAAGAAGTAGAGGATGCCCATTTCTTCTCATGGAAAGAATAAAAATAATAGTCAAACCCTATCTCATTTGTGGAAGAAAATTTTACCAAAAAAAAGAAGGTAATTTATGTTATGGGACTGAAGTAAGAAGGGAATTTTTCTTCTGTTCACAGGATTTATAGGAACTGTAGCTTGAGTCTGAACTAAAAGGAACCAAAAATTTCCAAGCCAAATAACAGACTTAAACCTTCTGTAGCACAGCCCTGATGTACGGTTTGATTTCCACTCCTGTTGCAAGGAGTTACTAAGCGAGGTGGATGCCAGTGAGCTCAGCCATTTAGCGCTGAAATAACAATTGGGAAAAAAAGAAGACCAGCCTTTGTTATTATTCATATGACCCAGTTGAGAAAATTATGCATTCGCACTGGGAGGTATGTCTAATTCAGGCATCGTGGCTGCCTCAGGACACTGGTTCTGAGGACTTGAAGCTCTGTAGAGGTGTTTAGACTGTTTTGTCTATTCCATTTGCTTATTTCATACATCTCTGCTACCCATCAATGTTAAATTTAATTAATTTGCCCATCTAACCCACACTGTTTAGAAGAGGACATTCCAGGACCTGTTGGTTATTGGAATTTCCCAGGACAGAAATTGAGGGAGGTGTTGACTTCTTAACCTTTGCTGGAACATGAGTCTCCAACTCTTAGTAAAGGTCTCCAGATAAGAAACAGCGCTACATATACAAGGGTGACACTTACCTTTGCAGCAGACCAGATTCATGAGTATCAGCTGCATACACAAAGAGAAAACAAAAAGAAAATAGTCAATAAATGTAAGGAGTCAACATCTGTTGCAGATTTTGCAACTGAGTCCAGAAATTAACAAAAGACACTAGATCTTCTATCTAATAAGTCTCTACAGCCAGTTTGATTCTGAGTTTCAAGGTTTATTTTGTATCATTTAGTTATATTAATAAGATGCTGAAAAACAAGCCTTATTTTTTTCCCCAGAAAAGTATGGTTAATATAAGTCCATTGCAAAATGCTGCTGCCTTTTTCCTTTGACTGTGGCTACTAGAAAACAACTGCATTTGAGTAAATTTTTTTTTATTTTCTGCTCCATACTGTGAACACAAGATTAAGCACTAGAACTTATTTGTGGCTAGATGTTAACAAAAATCTTCTAGTAAAACCTGGAGAGGTTGTAGTCTTCAATATTTCAGATTTTTAAACATCAGTTAGAAATTGCTAAGGTGCATTTGATTTTATCTTGAAATAGCAATAGAGTAAGTAACTTCATTTGGCATGAGGTCTGAGTTGGGCTTTCAGCAGAGGAAACTTACAAAATCTCTAGAGAGTTTTGGAAAATGAGGCTACTTGGAACAAACTTGTGACAAAGCTGAAAAGACCTTGAATGTAAGGTTCGTCTTCTTGAATTTAACATATCTACAATACACATGATTACACCTGATTAAGTTACCCTGGGATCCCTTGATAAATAACAGGGAGAAACAATCCATTTTTAGGTACAATTGTCTGACCTACTGAAGCATTTATCTTTGGCCAGATGCATGTCACTACCTTTGGTTCAATTGAGTCTCATCCTAAGTTTTTATTTCTTTTCCTGTGCTCTCACTTCCATCATAGTACACCTTTTCCCCTGTAACCCAATGCCTATCTGCTTGATACGACTAACCTACAGTAGTACAGATGATGCCGTTAATGCAATCCTGTAGACTATATGTGTACCATCTAGCTGAGAGTGAAGGGATATTCTGAAAGTGTGGAGCTTAACATGATCATAAATGTTGGCATGTTGGCTTCTAAGAAGACAGGAGATGTAAGCCGAGAACAGGCTTTTGTTATGATTCTTTTATATATATGCCATTCTTTGATACTTCCTAGAAAGATGCTTCATACTACTATGTCTCCAACATGCAATGTAGCAGCTCCAGCTATCTTATTTCTGCTACTCTGAAACAACAGAGACTGTGTTGAACAAAGAAGGACCTGTAGTTTCAGTAGTCACTACAGATTTACAAAAAGTGTAATGGTGTCATTAAATAGCATCATGATTACTGTCAGAATCAAGCACAAGTACTGAGAATTTCTATGCGGAATCCTTCTAACAACTGGTAACTGAAATATACTGCATAGGAACAACCTCAGCAATATATACGCATCTAGAATTTAGATGTCTGATTTTATCTGGTCATTTAGGTCCCAATTTTAGAATAGAACTTTGTAGAATTGTATGAAACTTTTGATTGCTATGTTTGGAAGTGGTCCGAAAACAGAAAACAATTCCTATTTTCCAGTATCCTCTCAGAATATCAACATTTTGACAATTTCCTGTTTACAGAATGAAGATCACAGTGGGTGGCACTTCGGGTCATTCAAAACTTAAATCTCAGGGTGGAGGAGATGGGTAAGTGAAAGGAAAATTGGGCATGAAGTAAGATACCACTATTCGTTTACGTATTAATATTCTTGTAAGTCCAACAGCTATTAACTGAAAAGAGATATCTTTTTTGTGTGAAATTTTGATCAATGTACTCTTGTCTGAGTTGGCTGAAAAATTTCAGTGTCATAGGTTCATTTTTCAGCCAACCCCTGTTGACATTGTTGCTTTAGGGTAATAGTTGATCTACAGTGTATGAGAGAAAACAACATAGCCTTGAGTATTCTTTTACCCTGATTTTTAGATCCTGCGCTGGCTGATGTCGCAGAAGTATCTGGAATCTAAAGAACTCTGAAGAACAGAAAACTATTGCTGGTGTTAAGGTATTGCTCCACAGGGCTAACTGCTTCAGCTACTTTGTTCCCTCAAAAATAAGACAGGGTCTTACATTAGTTTTTGCTCCAAAAGAGCTTTAGTTTTTTACATGTATAGCTGCCTGGACACTATTTAAATTGACTTTTTTTATTAACTGTAACTAGGGCTTATTTTTGGAGTAGGGATTATATTTCAAGCATCCTCAAAAATCTTGAAAAATCATGCTAGGGCTTATTTTCAGGGTAGGTCTTATTTTCAGGAAAACAGGGTAGTTTGTCATAAAAATCCATTCTTGTCCTAGAAACATCATTTTAAGATCATCATACTTCCTCTCTCCTACCATGAGAGTATCTCAGGCAAAGCATATTTCATGCAGATTGTTGCATCATGTGGATTTATTACACAATGTATCAATTAGATGTGATTATTCTTGAACTAAACCATTTTGCATCATATTGAATACCAGTTTCTTCACCACAAACATAAAATTGACCATTTTGCTTTGATTCAATGGACTATAATTCCATAATATCAGCTTCATAAAATTATGTAAGGTACTCCTATTGATTATTTGTAGCCATGTTTTACCTTCCTGTCTGACAACTCAAAGTACTTCGAATACCAATGAATCAAATTATTTAGTATTACTTAAGTAATCTATGCAGTTTGTATTGCAGATGAATTCATGCACCTATCCTTGTAGAAGAGTTTGCATACCTGAAGGATGACTTCTGTCTAGATATCAAACTTAGTTCCTTAAGTTAACAAGCTCTTGTCATTGTAATAAATTAATTGTGAAAAATCTGTGTTGGTAATCAGGCGCAGAAAAACCTACAACAGATATTCACCCATGGAGGATGGGAATGGTGCTCAACTGTCTATATTGCAGATCTCTGCAGTGAAAATATCTCCAAATCAACTAGCTGTGCAGAATTTTCTATATTCAAGGGAGAAAAAAAATGTCATCTTTAGAACACAGTTTATTCGATTAGAATGTAAAGATTATATGTATTGAACCCAGATACTATCTTTATGTCTCTTTTTATTTACTAGGGGGTTAAAGAGAATTAGACCTTATGTAGGTCTGCAGTACAGATCTCAACATTTGGAAATGTGAATCAAATCCATTGTACTTCATAGCTTTACTAAATTGCATGAAGATGAGATTTATGCAGAACAAATCATGGCAAAAGACATCACAGGGTTTAAATGACTTTCCTGAGAGTACACAACAGGATGAGAACCCAAAGATCACAAAATTGGCTTGACCACTAGTTTTTTTGCTGTAACCACCAGACAGCCTTTTTTTCCTGTGTTCACAGCAGTGCATTTATTTCTAGCATTGCCTAAAAGTAACCTACAGCTTTTCCAGAAGAAAGAAACTTGTGATATTTGACATATGACATGGATCAGTCTACGCTCAACATGACAGAACTTAAATAGACTTGATTTCAAAAGGCGTTGAATACTCCATCTCTCAAAACAATTTTTTTTAGGATGCTATCAAGCATTGAATAAAAGACACTTTCATCATCATCAGACTCCTTCAAAAGCTTTGCTTTAAAATATGCGATCATGTTATGCAAAATTCTGTGATTAGAAACTTGGGATCAGTACTCAAGAAACAGTGGAAAATTTGCCCTGCTACAAACTTGCCAAGTTCCAGGCTCAGATAATTTAATATTGATGTAATGTACCTGTAAATCTGCACTGCTGTCTGAGCTCCCACTATAGTAAACAGAAATTAAGACTTGGATCAATTGCCTGAGTTCAGGCATCTCTAGTACAATTTCAGGTATTCTGTGGTACTTCATCTCTCACAGGATCTGACACAGACAGGAGCTACTGAAGAACTTCAGAACTTGGGCATCCCAAGTAATACCAGATGCCCATGTTTTGGAAAACAAATCCAGTCCCAGAGAATGCAGTTAATGGAGTCTAATAAAGAGGTTAGACCAGCTTTAAGTAGAAACCTCTATTTGGTCAGCTGAGTAGCTCTAGAGGACTTAGGGAAACTGAGACATCTCCACTGGGCTGGCAGATATGCACAAGTTTGCACTGTCCTTCTGAGCCAGCAGTCAGTGGCCAGGTGTAACACCCATGGGCATCTCAAAAAGGCATTGGACATCTTTCTCTAGACAACTAAAACAAGCCCACAGGATGGGATTCACTTGCCTGGGCGTAAGTATCTAGTATCCTTTTAGGTGCTTTGGAGTTTCCTGCTCAGCCACAGAAGGGCACATGCCTCTTGTCAATACTAATTCATATCTGCTAGACTGTTCTGGATGTCTTGAATGCAATCACACATCTCAGATGGTATTGAATACACAGGTAGCAGAATCATGGCTGCAGGTATCAATAGGTAGTAAAGTAATAACTTGCTCAGCTGGTGGGACCCTCAAAAACTGTGCATCAGTGCCAGTCACTACAAAGGAACTTGTGAAGAAAAACACAGTGAAAACTTAAGAGGTATTTTGTTACTATAGAGGCTGATGTTTAACAATCAAGAATAAAATAAAGTCTTTTATATATATAAAAAAAATCTAGATGCAGGGAATGGCCTGTGTAAGCCACGTGTGCAGCCCATACATTCATGTGTAAGTAGTATTACTGAAAGAACAAAGGATGTTCCTGGACATTTCCATTACATTACAAAGCTAGCCTTCCAAGAATAAAATGCCTGAGAATAAAACAATAATTATAAAACCACAAATGAAATCAAAGCAATGCTGCTGAAAGCCTTAAGCACCACAGGTTTACGAGGCATATAAATATAGCAGCTTGGATAAAGATGTAAACTACAGCTTGGATAAAGATGTAAACTATTACACTGCACCCTTTAAAATCTCACATTTCAGAAGCCAGTGGAAATACATTGCACTGAAAATGTCGATAGATAAACACTGGATCTGTGGTAAGAAATGCTGTTCTTTTTCTTTTAAAGCTGTGTGAATATAGGCAAAGTGAAATTAAGGAGAGCAGATAACCCACTGCACACTAGAGATGAGCAGGCTGCTTAAAGCTACCACATAATCGGTGAAGCTTTAAAAAAAAGAGAAGAAAACAGCTTGAGGCCTTTTTTCCTTCTTCCTCTACAATGTGACATCATTGTATATGACACAACACCTTGGAAGGAACCATATGGGGAAATGCAGACATGTTGCTAACTAAATGTGAGCTCCTTTGCAATGAAAAAATCTTGTTGCTGGCCAAACCCTGGATGGTCTCATAAAAAGCACAGCTTGTGCAGTGGAACTGACAGTTCTACTTCAAGGACATTTTTCATGTTTAATGCTTCTTTGGTACAGTATTTGGAAAGGCATAATAGGAATATAATGGTGTTTTTCATTCTGATCTAATCAGAAAGATTTGATTCAAACTCAACACCTTAAAATACATGAGATGTTCTGACAAAGATTTTTGCTTGCTTTTTACAGGACTGATCTTTAGACTGCTAAGCTCATTAGTCAGTTAGTTATTCCACTGATTCAAAGAATATATATTCCTTCCCTTTGTCTTGTGATGTCTTTTTAGCTTTGTCTTTGTATGCCTTTCTTTCACTCATTCTCTGTTTTGCTAAATTTCAATCTTAATGCAGCTTTGGATTATAAATTGGATCTAAAAGTTCAATTTTTTAATTTTCATTATAGTCATTATTATCAGTAGCAGTAATAGCAGTAGCAGCAGCAGCAGTAGTAATAGTCATAGTAACAGTGAATTTAATTGAATATGCTGTAAATGGCCCACTGATTTTTTCAGGGCTACTCAGAATGTTTAATAATTGTATCTGAGGAAGCGAATTTCTACAGACCAATGAATAAAACCTCATAGCTTTAACACTAGGTCTTCCTTATGAATATCTACATTCACTTAAACAGCAACCGGTTCCAAAGTTGTCTTAGGTGGCTTCGGCAGAGGAGGAGATCCTGACAGCTTAAGATTGTGAGTGTTAATAAATGAGAAAAGGATAACATTAAAATGAAGGAGCTGCCTGAACAAGTATATATCTGTGCATTAAAAATTATGAGAACCACAGTTAAAAGTTAAAAGAACTTCCCATGGAACACAACATTTGCATTTCTGTGACTACTAATGGGATGGGAATCAAGAATTTTTCAGAGTTTACTGTGAGATACTCTCGTTCGTCTTCATTCCCTAAACTGAAAAAGAGGTTGGCCCTCAATTCAACAAACAATCACATTCAGCTTGGTTGAAATACCACAGAAACCCACGTGTATCATTCAGATAAAATTAGGCATTTATTTTTTCCCATCATTAGACACTAAAATCTATACTTAATTTTAATGATCCATCTCATGAAAATGACTCATGAAAGCACTTAATCATGTGCTTGATCTTCATTTAAGTCTGTGATTAAATTCCATAGAAATTAGTAAAATTTAACTTGTCTTTAGAATTAAGTATGAGCTTAAATGTATTCTCAGTTAGGTATCTTGTTCCAAATGATTTTTGATAGGCTTTGGTGGTTTAGGATCTAGATGAAAGGTACAATTATTTCACTTTACAATTTGATCATGAACCAGGACACAGGGAAAAAAAAAAAAAAAAAAAATCAACTGAAGACTTATGAGACCAAAGAGTATGCGGTTCTATAAAAATGTGACATGATGGGTCTGGATTATTGGGGTTTGAGCAGAATATTTTTTTCCCTACTTATTTAGCCTTTTGCATGCAAAACTACCTATGTGTACACTCCCCCGTGTCAGCCTGATATATTCAGGCTAGCACAGCTTCAGCACCTGTAGGCCAACTACATCTCTGGGGTAAATGCATTGCCTGGAGGGATATATTTGATTCATGATGGCTACAGCTGAATTACAGTGAGTGCTGGAGTGTTATTTATGTTATATCTGAAAGTTCATTGAAATTATTTAGATCCAGATCCCTCAAAGGGTATCAGTGCAACACAGGTTAGATTTATGTGGCCAAGTCCAGGTAAGCAATCCACAAGTTCTGCCTTAAAACGCAGGTCCCTTAAGTTTCACCAGTCATTTTCTGTGGATGTTCAAAGACCTTGTCCAGGCCCTGGTCAGGGAATCTATTGTGTAAAGAATTCCCATTTAACTGAACTTAGCATCTAAGGATATTTGAGATTTACAAACTTTGTAATAGCGAATCTATATACCTGATGTCATGGGCAAGATACTTGCAGACAAATTAGAGCACTTCATCAGGAAATGAAAAGCCTGACTTGGTCAAAATTAGTTTCTTACATTTCCTAGAAGTGTGACATTACCTATAGGCACTCTTAGGCACTCATTCTATGTGCTATGGGCATGGAAAGTGACCAGGAGGTTGGGAAAGAAGGGGGTGCAAAACTTCTGGGGTCAGGAAAAAGAGAAATGACATGGCTCAGGAGTGTAGCCTACACAGAAAAATCCCATCTTCCATTCAGGTAAATACAACTGTATAATCTGGAAGAAAACAGGGACTAACAAGCACTGGGAAATCCTGTGAAAACAGAATTATAGAGGTAGAAAACTTTCACTTAAAAGTATTACTTAAGAAAACTATTTTTAGAAATCAAAATGTTTCCCTTCAGAAAAGTCTGAATAATATTTTACAATTTTGGTTTAAATTGTATCTTATTTGATGCTTCTTTCATTTGCTTGTATATTTTCTTCTATAGCTGTAAAAATTCACGTCACAATTAAAAACCCAAACCTTAAAATTAAATTGGAAATGTAGTTTTAGAATTCATTGATTAGTATTCCAGTATTCCTCATTCCCTGCCATGTCTTCTATGGAAAGAAGTATTTTGTGATCTTAACCTGCAGGCTTTCCGAACTAGTAAAATATTAAGTTGTCCAGTTTCCACTAGCCTGCTGCAAGATGAAATCTAAAACAATAATCTACCCACCATTAGAATTTTCATTGCCATCACAATATAAAGTCAGATGTGCAATCAGAAACTGGGATTGCACTGGGCTTAATGTTTGACAGTCATTATCTGTGAGACTTTAGATATGAAAAGGCAAGAAAAATGTGAGAGTAAAAATTAGAGACAGAGCAGTGAAATCTCTCGGTCAATATTATTTCATTTCAAATGGGTCAGACACAGCACATTTGCGAAGAACATAGCAGATAATATCCATACTATATTTTAAGATAATGGGTCTTTGAAGAGGAAGAAATTTCCAAAATGAAAGTCAAACCTGGGATTCCTATATCTGTACTCAAGCCTGTACTAAAATGGTCTGCATTTCATAGGAGCATAGATCTGAAAGGGATCCTGCTCCCAGATCAACAGCTCTAGTCTCCCGCTCTGGCAGTACATCACATTGTCTAACACCTTTTAGAAACAGGTCATGCACTTAAATATAAGATTTTCTGCCTCTTTTACTTCTATTGAGGGGAAGCTGTTCTAGAATTTCATTCCTCTGCTACTTAGAAACCTACAGCTGATTCCCAGTCTACCTGCATTTATATGGCTAAGCATTACGCACATCAATTTTCACATTAAAGTCCAAAAAGGCTGTTGAATTGCCATTTTTAAGAGACAAAAGTTTATATTTAGAGACTGACATAATAATTTAAAGCCCCACGGGTATATTTTTTAAATGATTAAATGCATACTTCTTCTGAAGGGTTAGGGGCACGTGACAAGGTGGAGAAAAGTGACATGTATTGTGGGGACTTACCAGCTGAAATCTGCTTTAACTTGGGAATTTCTGCACTGTGCTCCACTGTATAATGCAGATGCAGTTTAGCACATTTCCAGATGTGTGAAACACAGATACATGTAGCCACGCGCTAACATTGCCTGTGCTCTACCCAAAAGTGCAGACAGAATCAACATAAAAGATGTTTAGGTACATATAGGTGTGACTGTGCTTTTGTCAATACACCCTGCTGGTACAAATATTGCTAACAGTCTGCTGCTTGAGGAAGAGGATGAGAAATTTACCCTAAGCTTCCAGAAAATCTAGTCAGTGTGAGCCACACGCATGGCAAATAATAATTATTATTGTTGGAATACTACTATAAAATGCTATTTCAAAACATAAATTATAATCTCAGTTCATTTTTGATTAACTGGAAAATGTATGCTTCAAGTCATGGTTTTTGAAAAATTCCCATAGTCTTGACTTTTGACTTTTGTTTCCCCTCTTTTCATTGCAAACAGCTGCCAAACAAAATAGTAGAATGTGTTACACGAACTAATCTCAACCACTTGCCTTTTAGAGGGTTAATGCTACTTTCTTTTTTCTTCCTTGCTCTTACCCTCTGCTGACTAAAAAGAACACCCAGGTTCAATGAGTGACAAATCATTACAGACCGTACAGTGTAATTAAAAAGCACAGCCATTGATCAGCTATGAGCTAAACCTGAGACAAAAAAAAAGTGAGAGACCCGGAATAGCTGGCAAAACTTCTCATTGAATCTGTCTGAAATGGAAGATGTTCTCCCTGGAGGCATGGAGCGTGGCCCATTGTGCATTTCCATTAGAGATACATACTGACTCGGAGCATGCCATTGATGTTGGCCTATTTATGAAAGGCTGTTGAAAGAGGTTTCAGAGTTAATTGAAAAGAGCTGTTTCTGAAGTAAAGTAACTTCAAACAACACAGCTCTGAAATGTGTTTTAATGGACTGGAAATCAGTGAATTTTCCATAGTGCACATGAAATAAAAATGGATGGTATGAACTGAAAGCTGCATTGCCATTTGGTGGGATTTCTATTATTATTATTATTATCACTAACACTATTAATAATTATTTTAGCTACAGTTGCTCAATGGACAGTGATAAAACAGCTTTGTTCTTGATTGACTGGAGGATCATCTCCTAGCATCTGTCAGAAATTTTCACTATGTGTCTATATTTCACACATTTATAATACAGGCTGCCTGAAGAAACTGTCAGAGTTATGCCCTTGTAAACAAAAGGAAAAGCTCTTTCAGTTGTCAGGTAGAAGTAGGTTTCAAGTCTCTGTCTTACCAAGGTATGTTGTGTTTGAAATGTTTTTATTCTTAATGGTATTTCCATTTTTAAATTAAATCATATGCCTAAATTCAAGCATGTGTTTATTCAGGCATTTGTTTAGTCTCTTCCCTGAGCTGGGGTCTTGCACATAAGTTTGTATTTAAGCTCATGCTTAAATAAAAGCCTTTTCAGCAAAACATGCACCTGAATTTCATAAATACAAACAGTAGCTGAGCATGTTTAAATCTCAACTTGTGATTAAACACTTTCTTAGCTGAAAACAACATATTTTTAAATGATTTTTTAAAGCTTCGAAACATTCAATAAAAATAGAAATGACTGAGCTGAATTTATTCCTTCTTTTAAATTCTTTTGCGGGAATTTAGAGTTAGCAAGAAGGAAGGTAATTCCTTGCCCTTGGATGAGGTGAGTTTAGACTACTATATGGTATTCAGGTAGAAAGGAGCAAGATCAGATGGTGAGATCCTTCCTCAGGCTGATTAATACCTAATAGCTTGAGAAAGCTCAGAAGCCCCGTGAATTGCAGGGGAAAGGTGAGAGTAAAGTAACCCAGTGCTCAGTGTAACACAAGCAATAATCAAACAACTTCTGACATAGAGCTTGAATGATAATGAGTATTTTACACTTTCATTCTACTCTTAATGCTGTAAGTAATTCACAAGTTCTGCTGAAAACCTCCCATGTTCCATTAAAAGAGATGACCTCACAGACATTAATTAACTTAATCTCACAAAACTCATTTGAAGTAAGGAAGAGCTATTGTCCCCATTTTTAAATAAGGAATGAAATACAAGGATAGCAATGACTTCATACAAAACCTACCAAAATCAGCAGAAATATTTAAATCACAGCCTTGCATAGTACTACCTTCATTTATCATTTTGCCTTCTGATAGTCTTGATTTTCTCAAAGCTTCACCTCCCAAAATCAATACCTTACCTAAAAAAGTAGACATTGCTTATTGCTTTAACATTAGTTTTTAAGTTTTACGGCTATTGAGTAAAAAAAAAGAAAATGTAAAAACACCGAAACATGCCTAGAGTGCACACACACCAAAAAAAAAAAAAAAAAAAAAAAAAAGATAAAAATTACTTCAGTTTAAATAGAAATATTATTTTTTAGGGCTGTTATGACATTTTGGCATCTGCACTGATTTCTGAAAATTCGTGGCTGACAATCATGGATTAAAGTGCTTAACTTATTTTTGAAGTTACTGTGGGTACTTACATACCTAGATTAAGAATGTGCTACTTGTTCTGCAGAAGTGAGCATAAGCCATAAAAAAGGAAAGTGATGAGGGCTATGGCTGGAATCCGAACTTAAGGACAGCGTAACTGCTTACTTAGGTAGCTAAACAAACACTCTTAATTTTCTGAGTCATTACATTTTCAGTAGAGAGATTTGATTTTTCTGACACTCCAACACCTATACCTGGAATAGAGAGAATTAGGCACTGAAATGGGGATGGCTATCAGCTAATGTGCATGCTTAATGCAGACAAAAGAAAGAAGACATACTGGAGGGAAGAGGAAAAATAGAAGGGACACCATGAATTTGTGTGCCCAAGACACATATTTTAGAATTAAGGTTAAAACCCACTGGGAAAGTAGGATTCAGAGCCTGAGAGTTTCTCTTCATGTGTTGATAAACATATTCATCTGAGAAAAGAGACATTTGGGACATCCAGATGTGGAGCTTGAACCTGCATTTCTCCTCTTCAAGGGGAGTGTTCTAACCACACGATAAAAAGATGTGTTTTCTTCTTGGCATTTCAGCTAAAGCCAGCAATTGAGTACTCAAGAATTCATAGCCTTTTAGTTCAGAAGGTGATGAACAAGAGAGTTTAGCCCTAACATTTTGGGGTAGATGCATTCTTACTCTATTCTATAATAGCTCAAGCTCCTGTAACATTTTGGGTTGGATTCATCTGGCCAAACATACAGTTCTAATTAGCCTAATAGTCACCTGAAAGCATCTTTTTTTCTCTCTATTGGCTATGAAGGGAGATGAGGATGAAAAATGCAGATGTAAAGCATTTTAGTGTAGACTCCCAGGGTTTGATTCAGTTGCCCACACATGGGCACTTCATGTCTTTTCAGATGCCCTCAGTGTCCTGCCTACCCTCCAGCTGCCATATATTACAGGCAAGATACAAAATGTGCCCACATATCCCTTAGGCCTAATTATCCTTCAGAAGACTCATGCTCTCTTCTTCTGCAGTTTCTTTTGTGTTTTTATATACTTCCATATTCCTAGAACAGGTGGAGGTCCTCCTCCTGCTCTCAGGCCAGTAAGTTGTGTTATATATGCTCCAAGGATGCATGCTCAAAACTTCATGGGTGAAGAAGGACAAAAACCACATCTTTGATTTCTTGAGACTTGCTCAGATATTACATAATGCATCACCTGCTACTTTAATTCAAAATAATGCAAACAAGATAGTCTGTGGAGGACTATGAATAGAAGTCCTTAGAGTTAGCTGGTTCTTTACCTTTAGACAGGAAAGCAGGTCCCAAGACATGTCTAAAGTCTTAGGCAAAGACGCACATATGCAGTGGCAAAGCATTAGGTCTCATAAGACATTTTTAACTGAAATCTTGGGTGTCTGAGGAATCTTACATTCCTAAGCAATACAGAGAGGGTTTTCCTGAGTTGCTGTCGTGATCTCAGGTTCATTAATGATAATTAAGGATCCTCCACGGTCTGATGAAGCTGAATATCTCATGTTCAACTTCCACAGACTTCTGAAGAAGAAATTGTGATTAAGACCCTCTGAAAAGTAGGTCTTCACTTTAGGAGGTTGTCTGTCATAGATGTAGCTCTAGTCCAGTGAGATTGCACTGGCACAGAATTTTGATTTCACAGTTTTGATTCTTTTCTGAAGACTGTGATTACTGGCAAGATGTGATGCCTGTGCTAAAAACAAGAAGAAAAAAATCACACAGAATGGAGGCCTTAGAATCATACGGCAATATTTGCTGAACTTTTCTGTAATAACTTGTGTAAATGGTCTGATTGGTTTATCTTAGAACTAATTAATTGTAAGCAGCCCAGACACAAGCTAAACATATAAGACTCCCCTTCCTTGGGGAATAACACTGGTGATACATTTGGTAGATAAGATGATGATAGAATAAGATTTTGGGGATGTCACCTCATAAGCTCCCAAAGAACAGTTCAGGACAATGACAGCCTCAAGGTTAGAATTCCAGATGTCCAGCTTTATAAAGTTCTCATCAAGGTATTGCGAAATTGTTCAGGAGGTAGATAGTAACAATCTGAAATGAACTATGCTTTCTTAGAGTTTAACTTCAGAAAAAAATTCAGACTGAATGTCACCTAGCCATTTAATTGAATCAGAAATTAATTCCCTAGGGTCAGCTGAGATCGAAACATAAACCTGACTATAATCAGCATAACAATGTTAGCTGAAATTATGCCTCTGAATGATAGCACCTAATAGAAGTGTAGGGCAAAGTTTCCCTAAAGAGATATTAGAAAAATGTGCTACCTTTTCTATAGCCTTTGATATTGGGCAAGACATTGTTTGCATATTTCAAAGTGAACTGTAAGACCATCTGATTTTCATACAAGTACCTGTCTATAACCTTCAGATTTCATTACCCTTCTTGAGTAAACCAAAAACATCAACAAAACAACAATTTTAAAAATAGAAAGATGGAATCAAATCTACATTGATGTTCTTTAGTATGGAAATGTATGACATTATGTTTGTCTTAGAAGACAGTGTGCTTATTAGAAGGCAGCAGAGAGATGTGTTGTAATATTTGTATAATCATCTGGCTTTTCCACATTCTCTTGGAAATTCTGGTTGTGGTCAGACACAGATCAAAAAGGCAGGGTATGCCAGCAGACTGCTGATGTCTCAAAACAGAATCTTATGTTCTCCTAGAGCTGATTCAAAAATAAAATCAATATGATAATAAACAGTAGGATCATAAGATAATCCCACTTAGAAAGATTGTATGGAGATGGATGTGGGTACCTCGGTAAGGTGTTATAATGCTCTAAAAAAAAAAAAAAATGTTGCAAGTGTCCTGGTCTGGATATGAAAACAGCAAAATCACATTAGATCTAAACCAGTGTGGGTTTGAGTGTGTACATAAAGGGAAGAGGGGAAGAAGAAAGGAATGCCTATAGATGTCCTTGTTAAAAATCAGTGAATCAACATGGGAGTATATGAGCTTAAATCAGTTTCCACTTTCTCAGTAATGAGAGCATTGTATAAGAACTGGTCAAATAAAGTAATTTTGGAAGGAATAAGTGATAATGAACTGTTGAAAAACTCTCTAACAAAACAACGTGTCAAAAAAGACACTTAGTTGAGCTTAGATTTGAAACATCTCAGATTTTATAGGCTTTCATAAAACCCAGAGCAGAACTCTGAGGAAACTCTATTTCTGCTCTCCTTTGTCTGTACCAGAGACTCTGGCACATGGAGAGTTGATAGATACATCTTTTGGATCTACCTTATCTTGTAGGCCCCCAGCTTTTGGACAGACATATCTAACAGTACATCTGTCCCAACCCGCTCATGAGAAACTGAATCAGTCCATGGAGGTCTACTCAACAGCGTGGCACTCCGTGGAGACTTCCTGCAGTTTAACTCACACTGAATCACGCTGAATTGGGCAGCTTGATTCAGCTGCCTAACCTTTGGTATGGGGCAATTTAAGATACCCTAGGGTATTCACATCTTCCACACAACAAAAGCAACATGGCACAGGACCTGTGAGAGACCGATGCTTTTTTACCCATTAGGAGGACAATAGCACACCTGAGGGCATCTCAGATGGCATTTGACACCTACGTTTAGGAAACATAATAAAGCAATTGAATATTTGATGAAGTGGTTTAATCTGCAAATGAAATCCCACCTTCATTTCCTCTTGTATTTAGTGAAAATATCAAGGAAGATATTGCTACACAATATCTAATGTGCTGCAATAGTTTTGCTAAATAATACTGACATGATATCTGAGCTAACTGCACTCCAGGACTAAGGAGAATTCTGATCAGTAGTTAAACTGCTTAATTTTATTTTCCCCATAAATTATTCTGATGAGAATTTTCCCAACATTTAGAAAAAAAGAATTTTAAAATTCCCATTTTGTTTCAAACATCTTGGGAAAGGTAACTACAGCATTTTGCCTTGACTATGGTTAAATTGCAAACTTTGAGGCACAGACTTCAAAGTCTGCACTAGCAACTAACAACTGTACTTTTATGAATTTAGCTTTCCAGATCTTACTGCATTATAGATATAACTATAAATAAATGTATAAATATCTTTACCAATAAATTATAAGTCAAATTTATAAATCAATTGAAAATAAATATAATAATGGTATATTATACACATTAACAAATGAGTATAGCAGTTAATAACAAACATGGTTCATGCAAGCTATTTTTTTTGTACTTCATCTTTCAATGAAGGTTGTAAAATTTGTCTTAGGTAAGATTTAAGATATGCACATGTAAAGACATACTTAGTATCTGTAAATGTTATGTTAGAGCATAAACTCATTTTTCTTAACATCATACCATTCTCCATCTATTTTCTGAATAAAGGAAAGACTGTATTCAAAGCTTAAATTTCTGTTGGTGAAAATATAGCTAAAGCCTTATTTGCACATTGCTCAGTAGGATTTGTTGAAAAAGTGTGATATCTTGAAGACAAATTTCTGAATACCTAAAGAGTGCAAAATATATATAAATCACCTCCATAAATAATGCTTGCTTTTCTATGCATATGTATGCCTTTATGTATCAATTCACTGGACCACATTATGTTACACAAACAGAAATACTAATGCGACTCTGGCTAACTAATTTTCTGTCAACTGTTGAATTTATGTGAAATTTTCCATTGCTTTATCCTCTAGCCCAAATTATTAATCACAATTCCTTTCAGAACAACTGCCAAGTTTATCAGTATTTTTGTTTCAGAGCAGTAAGTAAGTGATATATTATTCTCTTTCTCCATCCATCAAGCCTACTGGTTTTGGAGTCAGAGTGGGAAAGTTAACTAAATTAAATAAGCACAATATGCTAAACGTAGATTTCCTCCCTATAAGCTGACTTTTAGAAACACACCCTAACTACTGTTTTCTTTTACCTCTGACATAAAGATTCAAACAAGACAAGAATTCAGGCACAGCTAACTACAGCCATATATATATATATATTATTTTTTTTAGTTTAGCACTGATAACTGTCTTTATGGAAAGTTTCTATATATAACTAGGGAGAAAAGAGCAATTAAGGAGAGATGGTTCTCATCTAGTGTAAATTGGCTTAATCCCACTTATCTTGCCAGAAGTCACTTTTCTTCTTCATGGATTTTAATCTATATCTACAGCTAATGCAGAAAATCAAAGTGTATTTAAGATGTTTGAGAGATCAGGTATATCTCACTTGTAGCTCAAAGACAGAATCATTATAAGAAAAGAAATGAGAGAGATTTAATGAAATTTTTTAAAGGCTATATTTTCATCTAAGGTAAGATCTAAGTATAGAGTAAGTTTTGAAAAAAAATGTACGTATTCTCACAAAATTTTCAGGTCAATCTATTCTAAGAAAAGGTTTCACGTGAGCTCTTCTAAGACATACGGACAAAAGAATGTACAACTCAAAATCCAATTATACAGGAAACTCAAGTTCCCATTGGATTTTTCAACTTGAATGCTCTCAATGACATAGTCAAACAATAACTTGCAGTCTTTGACTTGCATGATAAATGGGAAGTTCAAACGAAGACTTAGTTGGGTGTCTTTAGTAGTGTAACTCAAACCTGGTTAAACTTAGGTGTAACTCATTCAAACCAGAATTATACAATAACTTGGACACAAGGGATTACCACATAACTTATGGCTTTGCCACAGACCATTTGCAAGTCTTTTAACAAGTCACCTCTCTGCCTGGGTCACTTTCTGTGTAGTGTTCCAAAGCCAAACTGAGACCCTGGTTCTCAGTCCAGAGAGGTGCTGAGCCTGAAAGCACGTTATGCTTCCTTAGAAATGGATGACACCCTTTGCAGTGCAAGAAATCCCAAATTCCTGATTCATCCGCTCACCTCCAGTACTTCATAGGAGTACAGAAGTAGAAGGGTCGGGTCTAGCAGATTCATGTCACATCCCTTTCATCAACTTGTCAAGTCCCATCACAGAAACAGGGAGATTTTTTTTCTCATAATTTTCCTCCCAGGAGTTCCAGAATCTGTTCTTCCCAAATGATTAGGAACTTTCTTCTCATTATCAGTCTGCGTTGAGGATGGCTGATATTCATTTGTTCTTGGGCCAACCCAGACCAATAGTTCATGCCCTGTCCCTGTAGCACATTTCATTTCATTTCATCATTATGTGTGGTATTTGGGGTTTGATTCACTTTCCCAACCTTCAGTCATCCATTGTCATCTGAGATGTCCTCTGGACTGAGCTGGAGGCAGTTTAGGATACACTAGGGCATTGCAGAAGCTCCACCTCTTCATGTGCGGGTAACTGAATAAAGCACCTACGTGTTCAGCAGCTGAATTTCTGTCTGGGATCGACTGACTTCATTGACTGGGAAGATTCAGCTACCCAGACTTCGCCATCAAGTGCCATCAAATCATCTGAGGACTCTGGACGATATGGCAGATATTACACTATTCTGTGGAAAACACAGCTCTTTTGGAGATGCTTTTTTTTGGAGATGCTCTTTTGGATATAGAGGAGCCAACCAGCTGAAGGCTTTCAGCACCTAAAATTACTCCGGATGCTTTGATAATTAAAACTTGCAGTAAATCTCCATTGACCATATTGCGAGCTCAACCACCTGGTGCTCATCTAAAATCCTGGATGTAGGCAGTGGGATGCTCAGTTACCTGTAAATTGGACAGTGCAATTTAAAATGTCCTGGTAAATCCTGTCTGGTCACCAGCTGTCATTGAAGAAAGACATGCATTTTAAAGGGCACCTTGTACCTGTGATTGGTCAGCTAAATCCCTCTACTAAATTTACATGTCTTAATTGCAGATTAAATCCCATGCTTTGTATTTATGCCCTCAGTACAATCACAGATAGCCACCATATTCAGGTTTAAACTTCAGTGCCAAAGTATGAGCTTTTCAGCCTTGCCACTTCATAATCAGTGGAGAAAAACAGAAACCTCCAGAAAATTATGCATTTCACCCTGAGATAAAATTTTTAGATATGCCATTGAGTCACTGTCTAGAGACAACTTTCTTCAATAACCATAATGCTAGGCTTGACAGATTGGGTCAGGTTCTTGGACACTGAAAAGTTCATAAACATCAGTCCGCATTTGTGCAAGGTTTACACAGTGAAGTACCAATCATCGGAACTAGAAGAACAGTAATGATAAATACACAAATTTATGTACACTTTGGCCAGTACAATTAATTGTGAACTTATCTCCAGGTCTTATTCAGTGGAACACAGGACAAGATGAGATAGTTATTTTATGAAAGCAATGAAATGCCATTAGGGATCTTTGGACACCCAGAGGTACTTTCCTAACTGTGAGAGTTTTCTCCAACTCACCATGAAGCCAGTGATATTTTCTTCTCTCCTGATTACAGCTCTCAGATAATCTCTTGCCATATCCACAGGAAACCATTATTTTATCCTTGGATATCGTAAAGAATGAATTGGCTCAACAAAAAAAACATATGGAAAGTGAATTTTAAGCTGAAACTGAGTTGAACTTCTGAATGCTTAAGCACGTCCTGTCCTGCTGCCTCTGAGACAACACCACAGCCTGTTTCAGGCATGTGTTCATTTGTTCTAAAAGAACTTGACAATCTTGAAGGACATTTTCAAGAACAAAAGGACCTTCATTACAAACTAAAAATGCTAGTAGGCGGGAGATGTGTTTTCTGGAGGAGCTAACTGGCACCTTTGTTATATTTCCTGACAATCTGACCTTAAATTGAAAAGGACTTGAATTCATATTTAGGAAAAGCTTTTGGAAAAAACAAAAAAAACAAAAACAAAAAAAAAAAAAAAAAAAAAAAAAAACACAACCCACACAAAACACAAAAACAAGAGTCGAACTTACATCTTGTTCAGAATAAGAATAGCATCTAGCTCCAATGCATTTTTTTTTGGTATTTCATCCGAAAACTTTTTACTGAAATAGCCAGTGCCTTCTCTCCACTTTACAAAAGCAGAACTTAATAAAGCATGGGAAAAGGGGAGATAAGGAAACATAAGATGCCCAAGGATACTCAGTAAATAAGTGATGGGATGACCTTGGCTAGCTTCCAGGTGCCCACCAAGCTGCTCCATCACTCCTCCTCCATCAAGAGGACAGATGGAGAAAATGCAATAGAAAATCTTGTGGGCCAAGATAAAGACTGGGAGAATGCTACCTAGTCACCTTCATGGGCAAAACAGACTTGATCTGTTGAAGATTAATTCAATTTATTGCCAATTAATGAGACAGTAGAACAAACAAAACAAAGAAAAACCTTCCCCCACCCCTTCTTTCTTGCCAGGCTTAACTTCACTCCTGACTTTTCTACCTCTTTCCCTGAGTGGTGCAGAAGGATGGGAATGGGGGTTGTGATCAGTTCATGATGCTCTGTCTCTGCTCCTCCTTCTTCCTCACATTCTAGTCCTACTCCCACATGGGGTCCACTCCATGCTATACAGTCCTTCATAAACTTTGCCAACATGGTTCCTTCCTACAGGCTGCAGCTCTTCATGAACTGCTCCAGGGCGGGTCCTTTTCCATGAGGTTCAGCCCTTCAGGAACAGACTGCTCTAGAGTGGATCTCCCATGAGCCACAGCTCCAGCCAGAAAATTCCTCTCCACAGCTCCTGTCAGGAATCTGCTCTGGCCTGGGCTTTTCATGGGCTACCGTGTCTTTGATGGCACATCCACCCGCTCCAGCGTAGAGTCCTCCATGGGCTGCAGTGTGGATATCTGCTCCACCATGGTTCTCCATGGGCTTCAGGGCAACAATCTACCTCACTATGGTCTTCTCCACAAGCTGCAGTGTTGATATTTCTGCTCCAGAGCCTGGAGCACCTCCTCCCCCTTCTTCTTCATTGATCTTGGTGTCTACAGGCTGTTTCTCCCACATTTTCTCACCCCTGTCTCACAGCTGTTGCACAGCACTTTTTAGCCTTAAGTATGTCACCACAGAAGCGTTACCAGCATCACCAGCTGGCTCAAGTTTGGGCAGCAGTAGGTCTATCTTGGAGCCACCTGGAACTAGCTCTGTTCAATATGGTGGTAGCTCCTGGTATCATTCTCACAAAAGCCACCCCTGCAGGGCCCGAGTCCCCCAGCCCTGCCAGCAAAACCTTGTTACACAAACCAAATAAATAGGATTAGAGATGGAGTCCCAGGCTGGAGCTTACAGGGGTTGTTACCAAATGTCCTGAAGAGAAGAATTGTGTATATTAGAACCGTTGCAGCAGTTTTATTTCAGGTATGATTTTGAGCTAAGGCACACAGTTGAGTTCATTGAGGATTACAGGTTTGTATGCAAAGGGAAACTACTTCAAAAGAAGGTGGACAAGGAGTTCACAGTGACCAAGGTACTCCTCTCTACCTCCCTCTGGTGAAGTCTATGATGAGCCATGAAAGAAAACTCAAGAAGTTGCATGAAAAATATTTGAGACCGTCATACTCCCAGTCAACCTCTCATGCACTGACATGACCACAATCTTCAGCCCAGCACAAAATGACCATTACTGAATTACTTTTTCATATTTTACTGCAGATCAAGGTAATCACTATTGCTACTTCTTGGGACTGATGTCCCATGTACACCTTGGAAAGCTAAATCAAAATAATCTATGCTTCAAGTGAAACAATTGAGTTCATTTATAAGCCCATGCACCAGGGTTTCTCAGTTTTTATGAACATATTTATCAAAACCAAAGCACATTTCTGTGTAGTCAGTTCCAGACACCAGGCAGGAGTGTCAAACTACACTTACTTTTATACAGTCCTAAAATTACATTTGGCCCTTTGAAGGCAACCACGAGGCTGATATGGCCCCCAGTGAAAATGAGTTCGACATCCCTGCCCTAAGGCATCAGGTTGTTCAGGTGTACACACTAAGTTCTAGGTGTTTCAGGTTCATGGTCTTCTCAGGACTCTTTGAACAAGATCCACAGTCAGATCATCAACGGAGCTAAGTTCAGCACAAACGTTAAATTTCTCTCATCCCTATTTAAGCCACTGGGGCTTGCTGATCTCTTCAGATCCATTCATATCCATGTTTCCTCTGGTTGGTTCCTGTAAAAAGGGAAATCCATAGTCTGGATCCCCATTATGACTATTCAGCTTGTTCAACAGTAAGATTTCCATTTTGCTTCTGTTTGGTGGTCGTGTTTTCTCATCTTGCTCTCCAGTATGTGTGTAATTCACAAAATTACCTGTTCCAGCTCAAATTTATTAAATTTAACCCACAATAAAATAATTCAAGTTTCTAATTCACCTTTGAACTTTTCAGACCTGGACCTCAAAACCCAGCAGCTGCCTATCATGTACTACTCTTACATATTTCCCTTAGTGTAATCAAATTCAACCTCTGCTATGCCCATTGTTGTAGCAATAGTCACTTTTTGTCATTTTCTATAAAGTGCAAATGCTACAGGCGCTTCAGACACTGTCTGCTCTACACACATGGTGAACCCACCTTTAAAAATGTTTCTCATAAATCTTTTCTGTCACTTCTGCTTTGCTAACATTAAATTGAAAAGAGGGGGAAGGGGAAGAAAAAGATCCTCAAAAAAACTATTCTGGGTTTAGCTTTATAACATTTTTTATTATTATTCTTTTACTTTATTTTATTTTTAACCATAAGCTATCTTTTTTACATTGAAAAGCCAAGTTATTATTTCCTGGAGGTTTACACTTGAAACCTCAGATTGTCAGTTCATTTAATGTCACTTTATGTTTCATGCCAGTTTTAAGGCTCAGCAAGAATTGACAATGCAATCCTTTCACAGCATCAGCTGACTGTGTTTTCTTTGACAGCAAGATTTCAAATCAAGGATTTAATAAACTAGTAGTTCTTCCAGTTAGCAGTGAAATGATCTTTCAATTCCACCACTTAAATATCTTCAAACAGACCTCAGCTATACAGCAAAGATTATATCTAAACCAGAAATGCAATTTATTTGCATGCAGAAGTTCACCAGGGTTTGACTGCAAGAGAAGGAAAAGATGAAGAAATGTAATTTCACTTAAAGCAAATGTGCATATGTCTATAAGCAGGCTACACATACAGAGAGAAAGAAAGGACAAGAGATTGGAGATGATGCATACAGTGGTTAAATTCCTCATTTGTGAAAGTGTTAAGTAGGTGAAAGGCAGTCTCATGAAGCTTGAATGCTGAGTTAGCTAGGAAAATGTGTTACGCTCTCTCAGAGAGGTGGCATCAACTCCAGACCCTTCAGTGCTTATGTTAACAGTAAATTCCACCCAGCTGCAATCCTTTACACCATTTTCCATTCATTGACTGACCTGTCTGCCATCCCAGCTTCTCACGTCACACCTCTGAGTCTGGCCCTTTGTTCACATCCCTAGAGGGGAGGAAATGTAAAAAAAAATCCACCTGTGAAGCCTAAAGGGACCTTTAAAGTACTCAATGAAAAACATCTTGTATGTGTGCCTTTCTCTCCCTGCAGGGACATGCAGTTGCAGCTCCACTAAGAAATGTAATGAAGAAGGAGGACAAGTGATGGAGAAGAGCTTCTTGCTAATCCACAGCCATACTTCTGAGCTCCTGGTGCAAACTCAACATCAATAACAGTATAGGAATACACACCTCCACCCTTTGCAGTTGGATTGAGTTGGTGCCCAAGACTGTGCTAGAAAACATGCAATATCGGGGTGTCTGAGGAAGGGAATTTTATAAGAGACATTTCTTTTTACCTTCATTTTGGGAACTACGCTATAGCCAGGGGTGGTTTAAATTCCTGAGCTGGGTTCACAGTTCAAATGTGTTGCCATAAAAATTCCTGGAAAGCAGAGTGTTTCTGAGATGTGTTTCAGGTCTTTCTTCCCTGAGCCCTTATTATCTCTATGGAAGAACTGGTAATGATGACTCTTGCACTGAAGTAAGTTTTTCTTCTTTTTGCTCCCAGACAGCTGGTCCAGTCTGGAGTAGCATGGCATGAGCTCCTCTTAGCGAGGAATTTTTACTCCTCATACCTCTCCATTTCTGCTCCATCTTGCAACTTATCTAAGCCATGTTCACACACCTTTGCTTACAATGAATATGCTTCTTGGAAGCAAAAGCCTTAATTGATATAACTTAACTGAACCTACAGGCCTATCCACGTAACAATGCTCACCAAAATTAATCTGAATTAGCTTTGTTAAGTGGATTAATTAAACTACTTTAAACTCCTATGTGGACACCCTTGTTCAAAATTAGAAAGGCTTAATTTAATATAGCTGAATTAACTTTCAAAGTAAATTAAGCCAAATTGAATTATGCCATTCCAGTCCACACAGGGATTTAAATTCATATGTTGAGGGCTCTAGTCACGTTAATTGAGAAAACAGCTGTAATGAGTTGTTGCCATCTCCCAGTTTTTTATTACCATCTCATTACCAGCGTTACTAGTCCTACTGTCAGAATCAGCAGAAGTTTTGACTGTACTTAGCCACTGAATCAGGCACCTTTGAAACCTTTCTTCATTAGCAACTTATCTAATACACCAGACTGCCAATTGAAGTGGTTGAGACAGCTGGACACTTACTCTACCAGCACTCCTAGAAAGGTGATTACATCTGATTGGTGAGCAGGATGGAGAACCAGAATGGTAACATCATAGATCATCCCTACATTTTCCAAATCTAAACCATAAGAACCCCTGAACATCTCAGAATAACTCTTCAGAGAATTCTCACATAATAAAACGACAGGAAGTTACAGAAATATTTTACCCTTTGTTTTTGTAAGTCTGTTTCACTTTAAGCATGTTTCTTTACAATGTCCTTGTGACTGTAACCTTAATCAAATCAATGTGTATCAAAACCAGATAAAACATAAACAAAGCAAACGGATGAACTCACCAAGTTGTTTTACATAGCCTATAATACAAATTCTAATGTCTTTTTGACTTAATCATGAAGAAGTACATTTATCTATCTTGTTTCCTGTTTTCAGATAATCCTCCCTTGCTATGTCTGGATAGCTCCTGTCTGTGCACATTCGTTTCAGAGAAGCCATTTCTAAAGTCAAAGACATCTATCTCCAGCTTGCCTGCAATAAGAGTAGCTTATCCATCTTCTAAGGTGACTTCACCAAAGAGGAAAGGAATGTGAACATCCAGCACCTTACTCAACTGAAAGCTGCACTGGACTGCAATGTATAGAGCTTTTAGGAGATGTGAGAAAGCTACTTACTTGCATTTCGTAGAAAATTTATGTCTAATTAATGGTCATCCTTTTTAGTTTTAATGACCTCATTCAGATTCTGCCTTTCACAGACCAGGCTGTTTGATTACATTTAGTTTTGAATAGACCCTTTACAGAAAAGCTGTCTTTGATAGACTGAAGGTCTATTTCATAGAATCATAGAGGTTACTCAAAGCACTGTCTAACCTGACCTTGAACAATTCCAGGGATGGGGCATCCACCACTTCTCTTGGCAACCTGTGCCAGTGCTCAGTCACCCTCACAGTAAAAAAGTGTTTCCTGATGTTCAGAGGGAACCTCCTCTATATCAGTTTATGCCCATGGCCTCTGGTCCTTGCACTGGGTACCACTGAAAAGAGCCGGGTTCTGTCCTCTTTACACCCTTCCTTCACTTATTGTATACGTTGATAAGATCACCTTGAGCCTTCTCTTCTCTAGACTTGGCTCAAAACCTCTCCAGTGAGTATGCTAACATTTAAACACCCTGAGCAACAATGAGTCAGATCAGTTCTTAAGTTTGAACTGAGTAATTTCCAAGGTAGTCACTGAAATCAGTGGAACTGTTGTTGGAAAAAATACCTTTGGTAGTAGGAGGAGAGGTTACAGAAGTTCATTTTCAGGGTGGAATTAGTTCCATTTTAACTTTGCTGTCAAAAAGCAATGCCTAAGCCAATGGATTCAGACTAGTACTTCCAGAAAGCTGTTTACACCATCCTAAAAGAACTGTCCATGATAGCTCAGTTATACCCATCTCTGTCTCCTGCTACAGAGCACAAATAGCATAGGTTAGACTCTTCTCCTTGGTAATACTATGTAACAGTCTATCAGGGCGGAATTATTTGGTTTGCCAGTTCACTTCGGGTTGATGTTCCAAACAACTACTACAAAGAATTGGAAGAATAAAAGCTCTTTTAGTTTGGACCCGCTACTTTGAGTGGTCTAGGACACATACATTGTAATGAACAACAGGTTTCCTTGCTCCTATAAAACCCCAGAAGGTTACCACTTTATTTTTGCTTGTTTATTTCTACTTAACCTCCTAGACTCTCCTATGTTAGCAAATCACTTGCCTCTTGACATCTGAAAAGCACTCTTATAACAACATTTGGCTAGCACTGATAGCATCAACTAAAAGTATCAGCAGCAAAAGTATAATTCAAATGTTATGTGGTTGCAGCTCGTTATATATTCTGCAGAGTTGTTTCGATTTCCTGAGTAATTTATGTACATAACCAACAACTCCCAAAGGGCAGATTTTGCAGTGAGATAGACCATTGTAAAATTTACCAGCCCTGAGTATTAGACCACTGCAGGCTGAAACTCATTTTTGCTATTTGTCCCAATAAATACTCAAAAATTCAGGTTCTTGTGAAAAAAGGTGCAAAGGAGATATGACTGCACTTAAGCTAAAATTATCTTTGGAATTCAAATGAATATTTTGAAGAGAGAAAGGAGAGAATCACTTTTTTCTAAACACCGATCACAAAGGCAGAGAAATTAAAGGTAAAACCAAAGCCTAGTTAGACAGAAATGTAATTCTGTTGCCGGTCAAGGTCTTGACAAACTTATATTTATTTGAACATTGCACAATATGTAATTCTGAGGAAAGAAATTAACAGTCCCTTTCTCCTATGCAGTAAATTGGCCCCTATTTCTCCCAGTCTGTTTGAACTCAATTTTGTTGCACCACAAGTTTACTTAAGGAGTGATCCAAAACCCATTTATGTCATCAACGGTAAGATTTGCATCTCTTAACTTTAGACAGGTAGAAGTTAGACACCTAATCTAAGCAAGTTACCCTAGGCTCCCATCACAGTCAATGGAGAGAAACCTTCTGAGGCAGATCCATACTGTTTATCTTAGGATACATGAATCACCTTAAGAGGAGGTTGTTGCTCTTCACTGACTATAAATGGAGCCATAGGGTGGCAAATTCAGGTTTAAGCAGCTAGCTTGCAGACATTTAACTTAGGGCACATGCATTGCACCCTGGGAAGCTTGTATTTTACTTCTCCATGCCACAGACCTGATATTATATAACTCCAGTAGCTCTAATTATGCCTTGCAAGGCACTTCAAATGTGGAAAATCAGTCCTAGTCTTTATTTTGAAATGTTTTGCTATCAAAATAACAACTGTTTACAAGTAGAACATCTTCTACACCCAAGAATTAAGCTTGACATCCAGAGCAAGAGTTTCTGTCTTTGTCTACCCTCACTTTGTTTTTCCCATTCACTCACCCTCTTCCTTTACATGATCTTCTACTTTCCCCTGCCTCTATGTGTTTGGGCAAGCTGTTGCACGTGCTGATCAGCCAGCAGGCTGCTTTCTCCTTGGAATAAGCAAAAATGTGATTTAAACCCTCTTTCCCATGGTGAGGGCACTGTTAGCTATCTTTTCTTTCCCCGGCTGCCAGTTTCCACAAAACGTGTCAGAACATCATGTCTTGGAGACACCTGTCCTCTCAGACGAATGTGGTTAAAATTGGCCAATGTGTTTGAAAATTATTTGAGGGAGAAAGAAGAGGAGGCATACAAGCTGATGGGCAGGACATACTCCCTTAAAATTAGACTAAATATATACTTCTTCGCCACTAAGAAATCTGGTAAAAGTTCAAGTACAGATGTACTTAAAGAGGTAGGAAACGCTTTTTTTTTTTTTTGTTACAGTTCCTCTGAGTAAATGGTATAAGCTACATTAACAAAAAACACAATGCTAGAAAGCATTTCTTTTTCCAGGTGTACTGGCAAAATGGCTCTTCTTTTCTAGCCCAGATGTTCCAGTTTCATCTTGAGCCCTATTCTGTGGGACAGCTATCTTAGTATTTTTACTTTTCACCCACTGGGCTTTCCCCCCGCCAGCCCCGGGAATGCCTTAGTTCATTATGCCCTGAAACACAAAGCATTAACAGCCTTTTAGAGAGTGCCAACACATGGTGGAGGTAGCTACCTGCTCTGTTTTCCATAAAATGGGTGTTAATAGGCTCTAGAGGGGTCTCTCAGTAAAGAAATGGGGGAGTTCAAACATTTATTGACTGACTTGTATCTCGTAGAAATATTCAAGGTGGAACACAGGAGATGTGGAGAAAAGCCACTCAAATGAGAAGCTACTAATGAAGTGTTTTTACAGTTGGAGTTCAATGTGTGAGCTTGTAAAAGCTGATTAACTATTATTGTGTTTTCATCTAACTGGTTTGATAATTTGTTGGGTAAATGGATCAGCTGAGAAACCAGTGAGTGTCCTTGGAAACATGCTGGTGCAAGAGTTAAAGCCTCAAATCCACATGGAGGGGGTAGGTTTATGTTGTGGATCCATGGTACACTTCTCTTTTAATAGGTGAAAGAAAGAACTGGCTGAGAAGTCATATTTTGTTCTTACAGGATTCTCTTTGAGACTATTCTAGTCATGAAAATTTAAATCCTATTTAGATTTTTTTCATAATAAAGAAAATTAACAGGTTGATTATCTGCTTTTTCTTCTTTCTTTCTTGAATTTGTCTTTCTCTCTCTTTTTCTCTCTGTCTCTCTCTTTTTCTTCCACCTTCATTAAAGGACTCTGTTTAGCAGATAATATTCTAGGCTTGATTAACAATTAACTCGGAATAGTTAACTATCACATTAGAGCAGCAACAACATCATTGAGGAGACTTGAAAGAGCAGGCTGGAAAAACTGCAAGCCTCACTTTTTGAAAGAAAATGACTGGAAATCTGTAGTAGGAGACAGACAGGAGGAGGACATGTGGAAGCTTGTGATTATCATGCTTTTGTGTCCCGTTTTTCCAAAAACTCTTCCCTTGTTTTCATTTCTGAATTCAAATCTAGCCACTTTAAGATTGTAAATCCTGTTGGTTAACATAAGAACTGGGAATTTTATGGCCTTACTGCAGACGTATGTCTCTGAATCGACAGGTCCCTGCAAATCCTACTGATTTTAGTCTGATGATGGTCTTGACTATCTGTAAAACTGAGTTAGATCGTGGTGGTAAACATTTACTGTGTTTAAATTACTAATGAACAAGTCCATGTGTCAGATATCCCAAAAAGGACTCTGCAGATGGGCTGGGTGTAATAAATTCATCTCTAAGAAACTGAACACATCAGACTCTTAAAAGATGGGCTGACTGAAAATCCTGATTCAAACAATACAAGTGTGTGAAAAGTTGGGAGTCTTTTCAGATATATATATATATGTTGTAGGAAAAAACAAACATTCCCACTACAGTTTAACTCAGAAAATGCCTGTGACACCCTACTGTGGGTTGCAGCTTCTGTTTTTTATCTCTTCCTCCAGCATGAGTTGGATTTTGCCGTCACACTGAATCTCTCATGATGCTCTATGATGTAACAACTCAGGACATACCCACTGCCCCTAAGAGAGAGAAGAAGAGAAGAGACTGCATATTACAGGTCATACAGACCACAAAGGCATTGAAAATACCATGAGACACTACAACAATGTTTCTCAGTCAAAACAAGTTGATTTTCATCCTGCTCTTGACTAATAGTCTAAATGATTTACTTTATTCTTTTTCCATTTTCCAGACAATTCTACTAAGAAAAAAAAATCTCTGAAAAAGTCACACAGCCATAGATATATTAATCATGTTAATTTACTTTTTCAGATGTTGATCATAAAAATGAGGGGTGACTCCTCCCTTTAGAGGAGGCAAACTCACAGTCAGGTCTTGAGTTTTCTTCTACTTTTTCAAACAATCATATTGAAAAAGAAAGTTAAAAACATGGAAACAATAAAATAGATGAACAATTTTGTTTGGAATAGAACTCTAGGGGCATGTAGATCAATCTCCTACTCAAAGCACGGTGTACTTTAACATTACATTAGGTTGCTCAAGGTCTTGTCCAGTTTGGTTTGGAGTATCTCTAAGGATGAAGACTCCACAGTCTATCTGGGCTCAAGTTCCAGCGTCTGACAATTTTCTCTGTTTTTCTTCTTTTTTTTTTTAATATCCAATTGTAATTTCATTTATTGTCACTTTAGTCTTTTGTCTTGTCTTTGTGCATCTCAGATGAGAGTCTGGTTCTGTCATCCCTGCAAACTCCCATTAGGTAGCTGAAGCCAGCAATTAGATTGTTCATTACCCTTGTCTTCTCAAGGTGGAACAGACCTAGTCCCTTCAGCCTCACACAAAATGTGCTTTAATCTCTTAACTACCTTAAAGGCCTCCACTGGACACACTCCAGTTTCACAATATAGGACTTCCCATAAGCCAAACACAGAGGAATAATCGCTTCATTCAATCTGCTGCTACATTTTTTTTAATGTACCCAGTATGAAGTTGGCCTCCATCACTGCAAGGCTGCACTGCTTACTCATCTTTAGCTTGTTGTCCATCAAGCACCCTTCACCACAGAACTCTTATGCAACCATGAAATCCTCAGCCTATGAAATTAAATCTCTCTGTCCTGGGTGCAGATTTTTGAGTTTGTGTTTGTTTTATTTCTTGAAATTCTTATCAGCTCATCCTTCCATCTTAATTCCTTCTCAGTGTCAGTCCTGCTCTCCAGGAGAGAGATTCAAGTAGGGATTCTCCATACTGAAGAATCACAACCTTTTCTGAATTGGAAATTGGAACTGGAAAAAATATCAAGAATGAAAAGGGCACCAGAGAAAAAGAATAAAAACCTCCACACACACTTGTATGTATTTTGAAGCACAGTAAAAATGAATCAAAGTGTGAGAAAACTGAGCCAGCAAAGAAAGACATATCAAGACTGACTGTAAGTTAAAGACAGACAAATTGAAATCAAAAGCAGTCATGACTTTTGAGCAGTGAAATAAACAACCAGGGTGACTGATGGAGTCTCCTGTTTTTGATATCTTCAGATCAGGTCCAATTGTCTCTTGTTGTGAACTTCTTTAGCCAAATACAAGTTACTGGTCTTGATACAGGGAAGAGTGGATGAAATGCAATGGCCTGTAGTATGCAGGAGAAACTGAATTATCTAATGGACTCTCCCAGGTTAAAGCTTTTGAATTTATGAATAATGTCTGGGACAAATTTGTTGCTGAAATGATACAGATGTCTATAATGATCCCTGCTCATTCTATTGTGTAGCTGCTTTTCTTGCCAAATGAACCACATAATGTTCCCAGAAAAATGGGCACTGAGGCACATATCATTCCAGGAACTTTTTGTTCCAACAGGACCGGTAATATAAGCATTACATTAAATTCTATAACATAGATGGACACATGCAGGCTAGATAGATGTAATAATTACACTTAACCTCTACTTTTATTTCCTATATACACATATACCATATAAAACTTATAACATACCTTATAATGTACACATATAGCATATAAAACAAAAGAAAGATTCAAGTAAAAAAAAAAAAACAAACCACAAAAAGCAAAACAAAACCCAAACAATCAAACAAAAGAACCCTCATAAGTTAATAATTATTTCAACAAATAATTCCTATGTACTACATAGGAGCTCCATGCCAGCAGATGGGAGAAACACCCATTTTCCAAGGCAGCATTCAGCCCAATTTATGATCACCATTTCTCATCCTCCCACCATGCATCTCTATAAAGCACATGGCCTGCTGTGGCCAACAGGTCCTTCTCAGTGGAGCTGCCCCCCAGCCAGCCAGACCACAACCTGCAGGGATGCAGAGAGTTAATTCATACCCTGTAGAAGACATAAGATTTGCCCTTGCTGGATGGCATGAGATTCCTGTGGGGCTATTCCTCTGGCTTGTCTAGATCCCTCTATATAACAGCTCTGCCCTCCAATATATCTGCTCTCGTCAGTCTGGTGTCATCCACAGACTTGATGAGGGTAAGTTCTGTCTTCTTCACATCATAGATGAACATTCTGGGACAGATGGTTGAGCAGCAAGCCTCCAGGTAGAGTGTGAACCATTCAGCACCACATTTTCAGCCTGATCTAGTCATTTTCTCACCCATCTTATCATCCACCCATAATATGGTCCAGAAGTATACAGCAACCTATAGTGAATTTTCACATCCAACCCAATATTTAGTATTTTCCCTGAAGAGTAGGTGTACAGGAATTAAATACAATCCATTTTTAGAATTCTTGGACTACTTCCACCTTGCCCCTTCATGTTGTAAATGATTTTTTTTCATGTCTTATCTACATTAAATGTTGTTCCTATTGCAAATAAAGTCTATTTTTACAGTTCAAATGCATTGTTCTATTTTCAGCCTGAACTCCTTCCTAGCAGAAGCCCAAGAATTTCATCCAGTATTGCCACAGTCTTCAAATTTATCAGGATGCTATCAGAGCATTGTTTCCCCAGTATTATTATGTTCTACAAGAGAAATTCAGTGCCCCTAAAAAATAGAGGAGCCGGCCACTCATATCATATGTTTGTGTGAGGCATATAAGCTATGCTGTAAATATAAATAAATAGACATGCAAAATCTTCAACGATTCCTGCTTTTACAGCAATTAATTTTTAAAAATAGTTCCTGAAACATACACCGCCACCAGACAATCAAGAGTGAGAAAGAGAGAGAGAGGGGGAGAGAGGAAAAGCTGGCTCCATGCGGGGCCTTTTTGCTTACAGCTATGAGACAGTACTGCACTTTCTCCTAATAACCTTGACCTGCTTTTCCTGGCTCAGCAGTAGCATCTGTGTCACATCGGCTTAGCATCTGTTTATCAATCTAACAGCACAAACCTGATTCCTGCTCCTATTCTCTTAAGTGCTCGTGATATTAAAATGACTGAATTAAACCAGCAGAATTCAGGAAGAATGAGACTTAGAGATGAGAATGGCTCTGCAGAAATTAAAAGAAAAAAAAGAGGGAAGGGGAAAGAAGCAGGGAAAAGGGAAACCATATGTAGGAGCTCCATTTTTTACTCTCGATGGCTTTAAAAGAGAAAATTGTAATGAATAATCACTACTAAAATCTCTTGTGCAGAATTCAGGGCCACAGGCTTTCACAACAGAGAAAGTAGGAATCATCTCAGACTTTTCCACAGATCTTAAGAAAAGACGTGGCAAGTACAAGGAGGTAATAAATTACAATCTGCCTGCGGTGTCTGCCTCCCGGTAAAAGAGCAAAACACCAGTGAATAGAATTCAGTCAGATTTTTAATAAGCAGGGTGAAAGACATTGGGAAGTCCCCGGGCTTGTCCCTGTGGTTTACTTTTCCCTTTTTGTTGCCACTGCTATGCACTCTCCAGCTTTGAGATGTTTCTGAGCATAAGGATAGTCCTGAGCTTGAGGCATTTTTTTCATATTTAATGTGGGCCTGAGATGACATGGTCTGTGCTCACACACTTAAGCCGTCCAGAAGTCCCTAGTTGCAGGACAGCTTCTGCTGCTTGGAAAGGTGTGGTTCATTGGCATGACTTCCCTCTGTACTGGGCACTGATGAGGTCCTACCTGGAATCCTGGGTTCAGTTTTGGGCATCTCACAAGAAGAAAGACCTTGAGGTGCTGGAGCGAGTTGAGAGAAGGGAACGGAGCTGGTGAGGGGCTGGAGCACAAGTGTGATGGGAGCGGCTGAGGGAGCTGGGGGTTCAGCTGGAGAACAGGAGCTGAGGGGAGACCTCGCTCTCTGCAACTGCCTGAAAGGAGGTTGTAGCATGGAGGGTGTTGGTCTCTTCTCCCAAGTAACAAGTGATAGGATGAGAGGAAATGTCCTCGGGTTGTACCAGGGGAGGTTTAAATTGGATATGAGGAAAAATTTCTTCACGGAAAGAGTTGTCAGACATTGGAACAGGCTGCCCAAAGGAATGCTGGAGTCATCATTCCTGGAGGGGCTTAAAAGATGTGTAGATGAGGTTCTTAGGGACACGGTTTAGTGACAGATTTAGGTTAATGGTTGGATGGGATGATCTTGAGGGTCTCTTCCAATCAAAATGATTCTATGATTCCCAGAGTAGTCACCCCATACAAAACAGGTCCTGGCTCCAGAGCAGTTTCAGAAGAAAGGAGAGGTGTCAGCTGGGGAGCTCAATTGCACAAAGTAGGCACAGGAGGCCAAAACTCAGATATAAAATAGGCCAATGTTATTATTTATTGTTTATCTTTGCCACGCTCAGATCCGACCAGAATCAGCATCCCACTATATATCCCACGCATACACAGTTTAGTGTTTAACTTCTGATCACCCATGTACACAGAAAATAAGACATCAGGAAGAGGAGGAAAAAAGAGAACTGGAGAAGTTCTCTGATCTGCTGCAAACTGCTTCATGAGTCTGAGGGATTGTGAACACTTGAGTAAAAGTCTCATGAGTAGCCAGTGTTTAGCCATAAAACAGAACAGCAAAACAGGCATACTCCAAATTAATAAAAACACACAATGTCTCCCATATCAGCACAAATAGCCAGGGCTTTGGGGCTTTGCCTATTCAAAAGAAAGCTTTTCCAGGCATCACAGACATCACTGAGTCCACTAATGCTGCACTGGAAAATTTATTTGGTACTGATTTGGACAGGTATTTTACCCAGAGACACACTGAGCATCCACGTACAAAAGCGTCCTAAATTATTCTCTGGAAATCTCCCATACTTGCTTGCCCTGAGAACTCTTAAGGTCAAAGTCCAAACTCCAGTGGAGGTGTGGCTGAACACCGGTGGCATGCAAGAGGTCCTTTTACAATAACATATATACACATTATTATTTATCCTTCCTTCAAAATGCATTAATGGAAACTTTGGATTTAATCTACAGTGATGCAACTCAAATTGATCCACCAAATTTTATCCCTACATCCATGGTTTGGTGATTGTAAATAAGGGAGAAAAATAGATGGAAAGAAGGAATTCGTTGCAGTTATACAAACTGCCAGCTATCAAAACCATATGACTAGATCTCAGTGTGAGGTAAATACATGATTTACAGGCTAATTCACTGCTCAGGCCACCTCCAGTGAACTTAGATTAGTCAAGAGATGAGTTTGAAAGAGAAAACATATGTAAACAATTGCTGAACCTCCAAAGAAGGTTTCTTCCACAGGGAAGCAAAGGATAGTATTATAGACTATAGATTTGTGAAAGCAGACAGCCAACTTGCAATTATTCTGGAATTCTTCCTAACATATCAGTACACACGGTTTGGCTATGATATGAACCTCAAATACAAACCCCTTTTACCTTTTCATATTTAACAGGTTTTTGCTCTCTCCATGTTACTTCACCTTTTGTCTGAAAGCAGTAACAGAAGCTCATAGGAAAACTCACCCAATGTCATCAAGGTTGTAGGATTTCACCTATATTTCACACAGGAAAGCTTTATGGCCTCAGGGTTACTCAGAATCTTTCCCTAGCTCATTTTTTCAAAGGCTGGGCTTGATTCGCATCGGTAGCTCTCCAGACTTCACTTTAGGATCCTCATGCCTCAGGCCGAAGGCTGACAGTGCAGGAGGTGAACAACAGGTTGGGTTTGAGATCTGGCTTTTACAGAAGCCTGGGCTCTACCCCTGTAGGATTACATGTATATATAAAATAGGATATATTTTATATATTTATAGCCTTTTTGGAGCAGCCAAGAGGTAGTTAAGCCAAGAGTAAAATCAGCAGGAAGGAGATGTGGAAAAGACTGACTTGAGATATATAGACCTTTATTCCTCTGTTAAGCAACTCAAGAGTTTAAACAAAGTGTGTGACAATATGAAAAGTCAGTCTCTTTTTTCTTAATATCTGTACATGGAATCTAGGTAAGGTGCCAACAGCTGCAGCACTGCAATATAACTGAAATTTAGGAAGATAGTTGTCATTAATAGTGTATTAATGTCCCTGGTTATCACCTGTTGTCCTGGTTTCAGCTGGGACAGAGTTCATTTACTTCCTAGTAGCTGTGTTTTGGATTTAGAATGAGAATAAAACTAAATATGAGGAGAAACTTCTTCACAGTGAGGGTAACAGAACACTGGACCAGGCTGCCCAGGGAGGTTGTGGAGTCTCCTTCTCTGCAGACATTCAAAACCCGCCTGGACACCTTCCTGTGTAACCTCATCTGGGTGTTCCTGCTCCGGCGGGGGGATTGAACTAGATGATCTTTTGAGGTCCTTCCAATCCCTAACATTCTGTGATTCTGTGATAATAAACTGATATTTTAGTTGTTGCTTGGTCAAGGATTTCAGCTTCTCACACTGTGCCAGGTGCACAAGAAGGTGGGAGGGGACAGAGCCAGGACGGCTGAATCGAACAGTTTGGTTTGAAATTACAGAAAGTTTAGAAATTCAGGATCTTAACTGACTATTGATCATGCAAATGTGTTATGTCTGCATAAGTATATCTGCTGTCTCATAAAGTCTGGCTGAGGTATTTGAGAAAGCAGGAGATGTCACAGATCAGTGAATCAGCCTGAGTTACTCACTGAGCAACTATCCATAATGAAAAAAAGAACCAGAAGAAAATATCTTTTTAATGGGGGACTTCAATTTAGGAGACATATGCAGCCAGCAGTAAACTTCTCTTCAAATTTAAGAAAAATATAAAGATGAATTAATTATGGGCTGGCAGTTGGTGATAGCCTAGGGACCAACTGTTATTATCAGATTGCACTCCATACAGAGGACAGGATGAACCAATAATAAATACAGTTGACTCTCCAAAATAATTTATTTCTCAAAACTGGGAAATAGTATGAGATTTAATAGGTAGGCAATAAAAAATCAAGCAAATGAGAATGAATCCTGGGAATTTTTTTAAGAGAAGTCTATGAATCTATGAGTCCAACTTTGAGTAAAAATAAAACTTTGTTCAAAGGCAAAGGAAATGCACTGATTAGAAATAAGAATGCAACATGTGACAACGGGAAAGAAAGAGACCTTAACATACACAGCAATATAAATTAAACATTATAAAGTGTAGAAAATTGATATGGGAAGCTAAAGACATCAAAGAAAATCCCGTGGATAGTAGGATTAATGACAATGAACTTAATTTTTAGGAATAATTAGGAACAAACTAAATCTTACAAATAGCACAAGACCATTTAGTAATGGAAAGTACAAAACTCTTAAATTGTACAGTGTAGGGTCAGGTCTCCATACGTTTCTGTTTATCTAATAAGGCTTGAACAATTTGCATCCTCAAAGAACATATACATGGAGGAGTGCTCTATAACCTGTAATTTTAAAAGTCTGTATTAAATTAGTCTTGTGGCAACTATTCTAGTATTTTTTTCTAGGAACAATTTCAAAGTAATCAGTTTATTCTTCTTGTCAGTTCATTTATCTGTTTTTAAATGTACTGATATGACACCAGAATATTTTCCTTTTCTAGAGTTTCTTTGTTATTCTGAGATTATTAAAAATTAGCATCAGTGATTGACTGCGTGATTCTGTGATGAGATTACAGGCCATTTGATAGACTGTGTAGGTAACCTAATATATCTTAAGGCATTTAAAATTACTATGACGTATTCTAACACACCCCAAAGAAAGCTCACTCTGAACTTCTTTAGGGAAATTCCATAATAAGAAAGCAGACATTCAATTGAAAAAAAATGGGTCAAAAATATTAAAAAGAGAGGCTTCATAGAGGAACACGCACTGAATAAAAATTGTTTCAGATTAATTTCTTGGGGAAAAAAATTGTCTGCTCAAAAATTCCGTGGTCCGAAAAAAAAATGAAATTAATGCTGTTAAAATATGTTAAACTCAACATAGGCACAAAATGATAGGACCAATTAACCAGACAGAATAACCTAAATATCTTGATAAACCAAGTTTAAAAAACCAAAATATATATATATATATGTGTCTTAATACTGTTGCAAGGAACCGTGTGAACAATGAATGAGATCATACCTATAGAGTGGTGTCTACATCCTGGGAAGCAGTGACAGTGAAAAGGACCTAGTAGGATGCTGAAGCAGGAAAAAGGGCTTTGGCAAAATGTTTAGGCAAACAGAATTTATTTGGCACCATGGAGTGAGAAAGGGCTGAGTGCAACAGTCTGTGAAATACCAAAGCTTAGTCTGGGGGGATCTAATGGGCCCTTCTGACCTAAACAGCGAATGTTGACGAGACTTATTTCATCTGAACAGATTTGTCTATTCCCTGTTAGACATTCCAGGATGTTACTGCGGAATGCATTGAAATATGTAGTGTTTCATTGGTACATGGGTTTTCTAAGTTAGAAGGGACCATTATAGTCTGACCTCAGGTATAATGGGGCTACTCTAGCTATTTTGCAGCCTGTGGCCCAAAACATTGCTGTGCTTTCTAAGAATAACATGAACATGCCATTCAGGAAATCTGAATCTGGTCTTTGATTGCTGAACAAAAAAATTAATCAGAAGCTCATAAATGAAGATTAATTAATTCAAAAATCACTTCCTTTCTGCCTCTGTTGATGTGGACAACTGCCAACTCTCCAACTCTGTCTATAGGATGGACTAGCCCTAGGCAATAAAAATTATAATGTAAATTATTCCAGCGTTTCACAACAGCCTTTTATCAAATGGATTTTGTATCAAATCAAAACATTTTGCACACTCCAAGGATATTTTTTTAATGAAGAGTGCTAAAATGGGATCCTAAACTAACTAGTTTAGTCCTATTCTTTTAGTTATCCTTTAGTTTGCTCTGATGAAATTTTGAGTTATTTTAGAACTTTCCCATCAGCATCCACATTCTCCATATGGTCAACCGTTAGAGGATGCTTTTGAAGACTTGAGAAGGAAGAAATTTTTTGCCCCAGCAGACACTTGACATTACTTGACTTTCTTCTTAGATAGACATACCCACCACTCATGAAGAATGAAAGGCACAGATCATTGGTTTTATATTGTGTTCTGAACAGGCAGCATCATATTTTTGTAGGTTACTACAGTAAGCAAAACATGATCTTCCAAGGATAGCTTCAGAGTTCAGAACACTGTCTTTTCCAGTTTAATTTGTGTCTGGTCCAAGAACAGGATAGTTCTACGAAAGCTTTTTTCTGACTTTATGTTTGGATATCCTCAAATGTTTCATGTCACCAAGGACCTGACCCAGTCATGGCATAAATTAGAGTATCTCCAATGCTACTCTAATTTGCACCATTACGCTTGTACAACAAGGAACTTGTTCTAATGACAAGGAAAGTGTGGTCTGAAGGAATGTCCCAGATAGTGTCATTTTACTTATGCTCTTGACACCAAAGAGTGATTCATGCAGGAGCTACTGAGCTTGCTCTTCACCATCTGGAGATTTACTCACCCAGAAGAAATTCCCAAGGGGATGGTTAAACTGGTTTTCCAAACGCAAAACAGCCCCAGCAAAGACCAACATCTGGCCAAAGTATCCGGTCAGGGACCTAAGCTCACTGTGCATAATAAACATGGCTCACTGTTATTCTTGGTTTCTATTCTTCTGTCACTTGAGATGATAAGGGGGAAAACAAAACAAAACAAAACAGAATGGGTAGAGAGGAAAAAGAAGGTGGAAGCAATGAAAAAACCCACAATATTTTCAGACATTGTGAATTCAAAATGTTCTAACCTTCCTTCAGAATACACAACAGCACAATTTTTTTAAAGACCTGTGACTTTGCCCTAGACCCACTAGTTAATGTTCATAATGCTGTTGTGTCTTCTTCCACTGCCAAACCACAGTGCACCACAAATATTGCGCATTTTTCTTAGTTTTTACATGGCTGAGATTGTCTTCAGTTCCTGACAGAAATGAACAAATGTGTTCATCCTTGCATTTCCAGTTATCCATTCTCATCCACTGGGAAGAACACTTCATCTCAAAGAGCTTTTGGAGAACCATCCAGCCTTAGTCATCTTACTTCCAATCCACAAGAAGCACTGACTGAAAAATCACACAATTTCTTAAATATTTGTTCTCAACAGCTCAATCTGATCTATAGCAAATATGGTTTTATCATACTGGTAGTCTACAGTACTTTACCCATCACCTATTTTTCCTCTTTGTTACCTGGCACCTTCCCAGCCTCCAACTTCCTCAGCCATTCCGTCAGCATCTCATTCCTTGTCCATGAACCTGCTGCACTGCTTTTTTCTTAGTGCTTCTGCTTGACTCCCTCAAATCTATCTTCATTCAGATTATTTCTACAGTGTAATACCAGAAAAGCGGAAAATCGTATCTAAGTATCACCTTGACTGTCTTTTGTACCTTGAGTTTCATTTCAACAACCATAACAGTCTTCCAACAGTCTCTCAACAAAGTTCCCTTCATTTCTTCTTCATCAGTCTTTTCACTGTAAAAAATTCCTAAATCTTTCCAATATCCAGTGTTAGCAGCATTTTCTATTATCTCTTTTCAGCATGATCAGATAAACTTGTACATTTTTTATAATTATTGCTGGGTTTTGTTATTTCTAACATGAGAATAGCATGTAAAAAAGTGGGTTTTATCCCTTTTTGCCTTCATGAACTTCATACTTGGGAAATACCTGGGCTCTTGTTTTTTCCTCTAATGGGGTATTTATTCCTCTGAGACACTGGTCAGCTGGAGAATATTTATGTGGTAATAAAAAACTTTAACGGAGAGTTGTTTGGATCTAATAGTCTCAGGTATTTCAGCACATCTTTGCTTGTCATGTGTCGTGTTGAATTACATCATGGCCTGTATGTCACAGCAGCCCATAATGTGATCCATGTAATATAGTTTGAAATGTAATGTAGTGGGATGGAGGCTTAAGGGAAAAAAACACTCATGCAGGATAAAAGCTGTGGATTCAGAAGAAAGCATCTCCAAACTGCTGGGGAACTGGAAAAGATTAAACGATAGCTCAGCAACAAGTCTACAAAGAGATCTGCAATAATAGATTAAATGAAACCTAGAACACATTATATTAATATTAATAACTTTCATTAATATTTTTCAGTTTTACAGCACAGATCATTTTTTCTCTGAGTCACTAAATCACTGCTAAAAGTTAATCTGTCAGTTCATGCTTGGCAAATTATAAATGGCTTTTAATTAAGTAGAAATACAGAAAGGTAAATAAATATTCACTGAGGATAAATGGCTGCCTAGGACACAGGGACAGAGCCATGGAAAGAAACCAGGTGTTCTGATTCTCAGGACTGAGCTTTAGCCCTTTAGTAAAATCTCTTTCCACCAACCATGCACTTATCCAAATATATCCTGCTGCTGACTACCAAAAAGTCTTGCTTCTTTACTTGGTAGCATGACTGTATCAGGGAGGAAAAGAGAGGGGGGATACAAGAGATTTATATTTGAGGTAAAGGAATAAAAAAGTCCTTCTGTTCTTACAGAAAATCTTATTCTCTAGGGAAAGCATGCCACTTGCCTAGCTGAGGGAAAAAATAAGTATGTAAATAAATAAATAAAGCAAAACTGTTCTTTTCTGGCAGAAATGGTGAAATTTCACCCTTCAGCAATTTGGTGAAAACTGATAGCTATGGACACTTCTCAGCCTGGGTAGCACAGCAAAAGGCTGCACCATGAGAACTGGCAGATGCAAAGAGAGAGAGAGAAGAAAAAAAAATGCACTTTAAAACTGCTTGCCAGGCTGTCCAGCTCAGTTAATCTGCTCTGCAGTCCTCCAGCCTGCACAGGGCTGGTGTAAACTCTGAGAAGAGAGAACTGTGCTCATTTTTGCCAGCTGAGAATCCAGCATATTGTAAAACAGATCACTATGAACTACTATGAAGGGGCTGAACCTGGGGAATATGTTCTTTAACTAACCTGTGCTCAGCCACAGTCCTTTCCTGTATGAAACCTGAACAGGAACCATCAGACCAACGAAGTCTAACTCATTTTTGGAGATGCAAATGGAAGCAGGGTCATGACACAGCTTCAAGAGGGAAATACAGCCACAAAGGAGCATGGTAAAAAATCCTAACATGGGACAAAATGTTCTTGCTTTATTTTGCTCAAATCAACACTGGAAAATAAGTTCAATTTTAAAACTGGAAAAAAGTTAGTTACAGAGGACAGCTTGTCACCAGAAAAGACCACTGCGTTTAGATCAAGAGCCTTCAAATGAACAATCTATATTGACCAAGTTTATTTTCCCTTTGAATGTCATGATGAATTAAAATATTAATGTTATTAACATTTAGTTATTACATCATAATTACTGTATAACGCTATATAGTATTTTCAAAGTAGAGCATGCAATTTGAATTCCTAATATAAAATTGAAAGTAACATTGCAGTCTTATTGTTGTTGTTGTTGTTGTTGTTGTTTTTGTTGTTATTATTATCATCATTATTAAATTTCAGGATCAACTGGCTTTGAAACAAGAAAAAATTCCACAGGTTTTTCCTTGCAGAATGGAAATGTGGGTCTCTGGTTTTGGAGAGTCCATACCCTAAACTAGTTGAAGGCCACTGTATAAGAAAAGGGATAACCATTTCCAAAATCACCAATGGCTTGTCGGGGAGGACAAGCCTGTAAATAATGTTTAATTCACCACTTAGCTCATTTCAGTGTGTGGCCCAAAAGAGAATGCTGCTTTCAGCAACATGGTGCAATGAGAATTCCCTCAGTGACATAACAAAAAAAACAGAGTTAGCATCCAAGAATACAGTAACATCAGATATGAATGAACACTTAAATGTCCATTTGAATGATGGTTGGTCAATAACTGGGGAAACCTTGCCATGGAGAATTCAGTAGGAAGTTATAAAAGTGCCTGGGTGTAATACTCATAAGCATCTAGTGCTGTTTGAGACGCCTCGGGGTACCTGAGACAACCACATCAGGCTGGCAGGTATGTCCCAGGATCTATAGGAGACCAATGCCCACCTAGCCTGGAATCTAGAAGTCAGGTGGAAAGACGGACTATAAAAGGAACTGGAGGAAACTGGTTCCAATATAAATACTTATGGATCTATTCAGTCACTCACACATAGGCATCTTGTGCCATCTGAGACTTCATAAGTTTCCCCTCTGGCCCCCAGCTGCCACTCCAGAAGGCTGCTGGCTTCCATCAGCCCTATGTCATATCTGTCAGTGTTGTGCAGATGTCTTGGACATCCTGGAGTACCTCAAATGGCATGAGAAGCCTCAGTTAAGGCAACAGAATTCTGCTGCTATAATAGGATTCAGCTTCAGATTTAGAGAAAGCTCCAGATTTAGTTATTAAACAGAGACTTCTAGTGATGTTTGAGATGCTTCAACATTCCCGAGACATCTGCACAACTCTGGCAGATGTGACAGAAGCCTTGCAGGAGACTCGCAAATTCTGCAGCAGAAACTGGAGGCCAAATGGAAAATCTCACAGTGCCAGAAATGGCACAATGTGTGTAGAGAACTGAATATTTTCCCAAGCCAATATAGCCAACAGTCTAATTAACTTTCCAGATGATCACATGGAGGTGTCTGCTCCAAGATGAAATTGCTACCTGCCCAATTTCTGTTGGCTGTATGGATTAGATCTCCTTTAACTTGATGGGAACTTCAGTACACAGCCTACGTAAAGGCACTACTACCTTTCCAGATACAATTGTGAAACTGAATTCTAACTCAGCATTTGTTAGATGAATCCCACCCTCAGAGTTTAGAGGAAGGAGTGAAGGTCTCTCTTGTATTAAGGAACAGATTTTTTCTGAGGAATATGTCATCCTAAAGTTCCCACTGCTCTCTCAGGTGCTCATACATAAATAATATGGGAAAAGATGACATGTTTGCCTAGTTCAGCTCAGATGTGGACTTCTCCCTAAGACTTCTGTTGCAGATTCAGATCATAAAGCTTTTAATGAGTTATTAAAGACTTTGCTAGCAATTTAAATCTGTGAGTTTGTAGCTCAGCAGAGGTATCTTTTCTTAGCAGATCTGCGTGTCACTCTTTATGCTTCTGTAGTTAATGTTGACATGAGTCAAAGTGAGGTAGTTCTTCGCTGTATCTACAGTAGACTGGAGGTGTTGCTTTGAGAGAAAGGGTGTGAAGAGTAGTGTAGGCATACTCTATAACCTGGTAAAAGGTTATTCTCTCCAGGAATTAAGGAAATGTCATGTTCTGCTGAACATTAATGCTTTTCAAAGCTTTCTGCCTCTGCCCTTAATAGGCAGGATGTCTGTGTCGCTACTTTTGCAAAGGATAAACTTGGGGCAGATTTTAGATTAATTTAACTTCCTAATCAAATCACTAACCTTGCTGAAGTGATATTTTTAGATTTGGAAAATGTTGGCTGTGACCTCAAAGGCATTCCTGCCTGACCCCTAATTCTCGCTCTGTCCTCTCTGCCTTGTCGCAACATTCCATAATAAACATCAAGAGGCAACTCAGCCTGTGATAAAAGGGCCCAGACACAACTGACCATAAAGGCTGATGGGATTTGTAGGCAAGTGGTGTAAATGGGAAACTTCGTCTCAAGGAACCAAGATTCAGTAACACACAGGGCTAACCACTCCTTCAAAACCTCACTCTGCACATAGGTAGCTAATGACATTTCAACAGTGAATAAAGAAGTCACTCTGAAATTCCGTCTACCCTGCCTTTTTCTTCCTTTATAGCATTTCAGGGGTAACACAATAGCCAAGTAATGCAATAATAACAAAAATAACTCTAACAAGCTATGCTTGATTCCACTGCAGAGCAGCCTATAAGGGCAATCTTTTCTTTCTTTTAATAATGCTTTTATTGCACAAATTTAACAGAATTATGCCCTAATTATAGTGGATTTTTTTTTATTTGCCACTGGGAGGAAATACAGCAGATGAAGCTGTTTGAGAGTGCATGGTTCATACAGCTGTATTAAATGCTTCCAACTGCTGTCTTTATGGTTGTTAACAAGTCAGGACCAGACATGCATGCATTTTCTGAGTGCCTTTGAGGATGGCATGGATTATACTTGTATTTTTATTAGAGCTGCTCAACTCATTCACTGAGAAATAATGTCTGGCCATGCTTTCAGGACTGTCATGTGTAACCCAATGAGAAATAAACCAATTCCTAAAGACAGAAGAAACACATTGCACATAACTCGGGGTCTAAAAGTGAGTTGTCTATATCTACTCTAGACCACTTACACTTCCTTTGGAATCAACACAGGACAATAAGCAGCTCCTGAAGGAGTTCATTTCCCCCTAAAAGAGATGTGTAGAGTAGGTCACCAAATGGAGTGTCAGAAGATTCCTACTTCTCTCCGTCAGTTTTAAAGAGAGTCTGGGGTATTTCACTGCCAGAAATCCAAAGTTTAAACAAGAAAATTGGGGTGACATGAATCCTACACAAAAAGCTTGATTCTTTTACGATATAGATTAAAGCTGAACAAATTCAGTGGGAAGATTTACACATGCTTCAGCAGGCAGGATAAAAAACAAAAGGCAGTCAAGTCTCTCAACCTTACTAGCATCTGCACCTTCCTTCTCTTTGCTTACAGACTGAGTTGTTCGTTCCCATCCTGCTGTAATCGGTGCATGAATAGTTATACCCATAGTGATCAGATTACAACCTGGCAGCATGGAAGTCTAGTTTCAGAATCACTCTGGCCTTGTGTTCTTTTGAGAGCCAAGTGTGAAACAGGTGCTTGATTTTCATAAAATCATGATCACACATGCTAACCCACACCAAAGCAAACAAAGCTAAGTTGCTAACCAAAACCAAAGACGTCCAAAGTAACTGGTTTTCAAATATAGATTTTCAAAAGCCATAGCTTATATCATAATCTTTTGTCATTGCTGTAAATCCAGAATAACTTGAATTAACAGGTGTTGGCTCTTCAACTGCTGGCAAATCCAATAGACCAGCTTCAGATTACTGATGAGTCTCAACAAAGCTTTAAATAGTCAGATGTTTTATCTTAATTTCCAAACCATGGCCCAGCAAGAAATTTACATTGAAAGCATAATTTTACTTTTTATTCTCTCTCTTTGCTTAGATTGTTCATCAACAGGAGTTTGCACATCTTCCTCAGCAAAAGTTTGTAACACCTCAAGATCATCATAGCACAATACTATCTGGAAGAAATCCCAACAGGAAAAGAGTCCATCTAGAAAATGTCAAGTGTTTTAACATTTTCTTCCTAGTTGTGTCTGATATAATAGGAATAAGAGGTGGATAATATCAGCTAGTTAATATGAGTTCTCAAGTCCAGTTTTGCCTGTGAAGTTGTGCCTTCTTGCTCATTGAAGAGCTGTCAGGCAAAGCAAGGTAGGTGGTTATTTACCCTAGAAATAAGTTTAAAGTACCAAAGTTTTTAAAAAATCACAAGCTTAAATAATATATTACATTTGCAGTAAGTGGGGATATTTGTTAGAACTAGCACGTTACCAATAATGATCAATCCTTTTTTTTTTTTTTTTTAAGAATTTGCTGAGGAAATAAGAAATTTTGTGGGAACTGAGGAGAACCAGAAGTCCACCTGCCTAATCAGAAGGACAGAATAAAGCCAGCGCTGCGTGAAAAAGATGCTCACCGATTCCTCGTACAGACCAATTGGACCAAAGAAGATTGTTCTTTTGGCATTGCATTTATTCTGTAAGGATTTGACTTCAGTTCTCATCTTTACTCTATGATTTCTGTGTGCTTGGTTAAAACATTTACTTTCCCTGTATTTTCGATTTTTTGTATTTAAGGTGGGAAAATAATAGTTCTTTTCCTCATGAGGGGTTGTGTAGCTCGTTACTGTTTGATAGATGTCTTCTGGGGATGTTTTAAGTAGAATCATTCATCTCTTGAGGCCAAAATGACCTCCCCAGGTCCCTGTTGGCCCAGTTTTCTAAGCCTCTGTGATTGCTATTAGAATGCTGCAGTAATAGGGAACATATGATGACCTAGACAGATACTTTTAAATGACTCAACCAACAGAGCATCTGTGGTTACCTCTGGGAGACTCTTTCACAAATGATCTAACAGACACTTAGGAAGTTTGTCTAGATATCCAATCTCATTTTCCCTTTGCTCAATTTCATCTCATTGCCCCCAGTTACGAATCTGTGAACCACCCTCAACAATCCCTCTCCCTCCTGGTTGCGCACATCCTTCAAATCCTCACAGAACCGCAAATGTCTTCCCATGACACAGCTGGGCACAGCAGTGGAGAGGAGCAGACTGGCATATCTTTAGAGCCCCCAAGCACTCAGAAAGAGAGCACACTGCCTGCAGAGACGCCCATGTGGATTGTCTGTATTAGAGCAGTGAGCACCTGAGGAGAAACCCACCTGGTGAGTGAGTTCGCTTTCATTTTTTTTTTTAATCATCAAATAGTGTTTGCCTTACGATCTTAATTCAAGCACTTAATTAAAGCCAACAGAGGATTCTAAAGTGAGGAGAAAAATGAGAGCCACAACTTCTTCATTATGCTGTAGGCATTTTCTCTCTTACTTATTCTTTCTCCAAAAATTGAACAAATTCTCCTCTAAACACATATTTAGACAAAGGTGATGGCACAGTGACGCTATGGGCTAGAGCTTGCTTAGTGCTTAGTAAACAAGCACTAGAGGTTTTCTGCTCAAATCTATGACCTAAATAACATGATCACCCCTTCCCAGGGATTACTCCTGGGTCACTCCTTAGCATCACTTTCCCCAAGTGATGGGAAATGAGCAGAAGAAAGAAGGGACAGAAGGTAGCTTAAATGGTGGTTCCTTCCAGGAACCTCTATCAAGTGGAAAAACTCCCTAGTCATGCAGGAGTGTTATTCTTCCAGTGATAAAGCAAGTTGCTGCCTGCCTCCAGACAGTGGAATAAATGAAAAGATTCTTGTCATCTCCTGGAACAACACAGCTCCTGCCTGTCAACAGTGAAGAGCTGAACCCACTCTAGTCCTGTAGTATTACTAGTATCATTTTTAAAGTTTTGCCTTTACAGATAGCACGTGTTTTTTTATTACTTGGGATGAAGAGAGTAATATTGATGTGGACATGGTCAAGCTTTAAAAGGAGGTCCTACTCAAGTCTGACAGATATAGCTTAATGCAGGACCCATTGTAAAACAAAGATAATGTTCTCGTCATATCAATCCACGTAAAAATATGAACACAGTTACTGCCTTTCTGAGTATAACACCTCTTGTGTTTTTATCAGTCCTGTCTGCTTAAAGCCACCTTGTGTGGGTTTTCAAAAGGAGCCAAAAGATACAATCCTCTTAGGAAATGTGTGACTTAGAAATACTATGATTTGTGCTGCGCTTCACTCAGGAGGACACATTTATTGAAGTCTGTGGAACTTGCCAGGGTAAGTCTCAGTGGATTGTGTCCACAATTGCATCAAAAAAGTGTATTAAAGAACTGGGGTCTTAGGAAAGTGAATATTACACCACACAGAAGAGCTTAAGCATCCCTTCAGTACAGTCCACACAAAATTCACATTCAAATTTCAGACCACCTTCTTACCTACATTCAGTCTGCCATTAGTTGCTGGAATGATCAGTTCCTCAATTGGCATTTTTTTTTTTTTCTTTTGGTGTAGAAGGAAAGGAAGAAAAATGAAAACTGAAAGGAGGAGAAAGTTTTGAATATTTCTGCAGGTTGCCCATAGTCAGAGTTACACAGACCTAAAAACTGATCAGACTAAGTCTTGCTAACAGTGAGGGAAGAGATTATGGTCAGGATCCCAGAACTGGATCTAATTACATAATGGGCATTCAGTTGTAAGAACATTGTGTGAACAAGACCAGATGTCTCATGTCTTAGGCTTTCTAGGACAACAGGCTGGAGATATTGTTTGGCTTCACTTCCCTTGTTTGTTTTGAACGATGATTGCACTGGTGTGTCTACCTCAGCCTCTGCACTCAAGAGAACCCAGCTGTGAATCCCAGGGTGACAATCCCGTCATACATGGGAGACGAATCAGCCAAAAACTTTCCTGAGATCAGATATAATTTTTCATAATTCTTTTCTGACAAATAAGGGACAATACAGCCAAGATGGCAAATCAGTCATATTCTGGTTCATGCTAACCTTTGGAGTGTCAAATGGTGGAATAAAACAATTATATTTGGCTGAAGAGCAGGATTTTGAGTTGTCAGAAAATTATAGTGTTCTTTAAATATGATGTAAATGTCTAAACTGTCCTGAAACAAAACCACTGCAATATTTCACATCATGGGAAATCCCCTGTGGCTCAAAGAAACTGAAATTATTACAGTGTCACTTCTGAAAGTAAAAATTATTAATTAACCAGAGTGTACCCTTTATGGGAGATATAAAGGCAGCTTCCAGAACCCCACAAAGCCTTGGGTCTCATCCTAGCTCTTCCTAGGATCAAGTCATAGTCCTAGAGCAAGAAAACCCATTTGAGTATCTCCGACTCCAACCAGATTCCTCTGGATATTCATACTCTTTGTGGCAGAGATGGGACTTGACCCAGACAGAACCAACATTTGCAAAGCTCTGAAACTCTTCATTTCATAACAGAAATCTGTGAAGCTCTAGGATTACTGGGGTTTATAGCGCTGTCTGTACGAGTAAATTCCACAGGGCTTGGGCATGGCTTAAGCTATGGTCCTCATCTTTCTATAGTGCTTAACTTTTAGGACACTCCCTTGCATGGATTTGACCTATGCCAGCTCACATTCTCCCAGGCAATACCCCAGCACAGTTCACGGGTAAGCCAAGACAGTCCTAGAAATATCCAGCCTTTATTTGGAGAAAATGTCATCAAACCTGAGATGTTGAAAAACATAATAATAATGATGATCTGTAAAGTCCCATGGACCAACCAGTTTTTCCTTTTCTGATTTATTTGCTTAATTTCTTTCAAAAGGCAGGATATCTCAATGTAGCCCCAGTTGGAATCATTCCTACCTGTTCAATAAACCTCTTGACTGACATTTCACAAAGCACTTCATTACTCCTCACCTGTAATCACACTGTCTCTTATCAGTTTTCATTGTCTATCTCATTTATTTGAATATCAATAAAGTGTCTGAGAAAAAAAGTCTGCAATTAGACTGCAGCATTGTGCTCTCACTGGGTTACATTTATCTCTGACAGAACAGGAACAGAAAAAAAAAAGAAAGAGAGAGAAAGGAAATGCAAGAACAACATCAGTAACATCAGTGAAACATACTCAATGTCATCTCCTCTCCAAATGGTGAGGTGGACTAGATAGTTTAAAAAAGCACCTAAAATGTTTTAAAACAGAATTTTTTAAAATGTCAAAAAGAATCAAACCACCCTGTTAAATGTCAACATATCTACCAGATAGTTCAGTATAGCAGTACTTTCTCATCTCCTGATCGATCTGTTACTTGAAAACTTCTGGCTATGTAATGTATTTTTGAATTTACCTCCTTTACATTTTTTACTATGTTTTTGAAGGATACTCAGGAGATGGTATGAATCATTTTCTACCCTGTTGCAATATGCTCTAAAGAGACCGAATACATGGATCTTATCCTGCAACTTCAACACCTTTGACTGGCTATTAGCTGCTTTCTCATTCTCATTAGCATGTCAGAAGAGTGCAGGGAGTATATCCTGAACAGTCACCTTTCTTTTTTATGATCTTTGTCATTAAAATGACAAATATGGAACATCTATCAAAATAGCATGGTAATTTGCATTTTTTAATGTGAAGAATGTATTGAGAGTAAGGAGACAGTACATAAAATGTCCAACCTAGCTCTTAAAAAGTATCAGATGCCTTCTGAGAAATTTGAAAAAATTCATTTTTTGTAATGTTAATATCAAAAATAATTTCATGGCATGAAGCCATCCCCAGAGTTAACATATAAAACAGACACAAGTTCTATCTTGTGGATGTGATTCACATAAATATCTGAGACTGATGTAATTCTATTCGCAGTCAAATCAGTGGTAAAAATCTCAGTCAGAAAAGGATAACACTAAATATTTTGGAAACTTCCCTTCAGTGCTTTGAAAGTGCTCTTTCACCCATCAGTTTACCTAGCTCATGCTTATGTTGGCCCAGTTATTATCTAGCATTAACCATTAATAGGTTTATTCTCTCAATAGACTTTTCACCATAGAAGCAAGTATTTTTTTCTGCTTTACACAGACACATCACAACAAAAGTATAAAAATGTCTGCTTTTGAGACTGATACCCTTATTTAACCACAGAACATGAGAAGCAACTATAATAATCTTTCCCACATTATCCCAAGTATTATAGTTATATCCTGGTGCTTGGGATCAAAGAATATCTCAATTCTTTGCCCTCATATCCTTATTCAGTCTCTGGATTTGTAGATGGGTGTGCCAGAAAGGGCCCCTCATATTCCCAGTCGTAGGGATTATTTTTGTCATATCAACATTTGTCCCGAAGATACTAAACTAAGAATGCTTATTTGTTCTATGCACACAAGTTAGATATCACCATCACCCTCCCCCAATCTGATTTTTAAATGATCTTCAGTAAATAAATTATGGAGAGCTTTACAATAAGATTAACTTGGAAACAGCTTTGAAAAGAGAATTTATCTTTTCCCACCAACCCTTATCTAACTGACAATCATAATGGTTTGGGAAGTGAAAAGGTAGGATTACTAATGCTGAAAAGTAAGAAAGTGCCTGTCACACTAATCTGAAAGTATTTGGATTATTATGTGGATTACTTCTGTAAACTTGTGTACACTGAGCTGGCAACAGTACTACGTATTTATACCTGAGGCAAATGAATAAAATCACAGGCATAAGCAAGCATGTACGCCGCTATAGGAATCACAGGGTGAATTGGTTCAGTCAGAACCAGAGAGGTGCCTCCACATAGTAAAAAAAAAAAATAGACTCTTAGGTTGCCTAACAACCTTAAACACACAAAACTGATAAATAGGAAAGTACATCTCCAAATTGAAAACTCAAGACTGTGAGACAGATCTTCCTCTGTCTTGTGCTGATATTATTTATGAGGAGGCAGGCACTCTTGGACTTAAAAAATCTCTCAATCTCACAGCACAGCTGAGGTCTCAATATTTCTCCTTTTTGTGCTGGACACTGTCTATGGAAAGCTATCTTTGATCAGGCTTGAGCTGTAGTATTCAGGGGGAAAAAAAAAAAGAAAAAGAAAAAAAAGATGGATCCAAATTTTCTTTTTTATCTTTTAGGAAAAAAAGATGCCTATATCACCAGCTATGGATAACACACATATAATTCTCCTGAAATTGCAAGCCTGAACTAGGCTTTGGCCATACATAAGTCTTTTTTTTCCAATTGTCTTTGCTATATTATCAATTGATCTTCATTTCTCACTTTTTCCCACCTCTGTTTTTGATATTCCCATGCTTTATATCCCACTCACTTCACTGTTTTCCTCTTACAGGAAGTAATTTTATATAGCATCTCCAGCCACTCTTTCTTTCTTCTGCGGCAAGATAAACTTCTCACTCCCTCTGGAAAAAAATGGCACATGGGAAGCTGCTGTCCCATGCTTATTCTGCTGTATCTTTCGGCAACCCTCAGTGACTTCCCTGATTCACCTGTGTGCTTTCAATCTCTCCACAAACACATTCACAATCACTCTTATTAATATCCTCCTGTTCCCTGCAGTTTTTCATAACTATTCCCAGGAAGAAACAAAACAAACAAAAAAAGGAAAGCAAATTTCCAGACAGATTTAACTTTACCTCTAGAATTTCCCAAAACTGATAATCTCAGAAAAGACATTCAAACACATTTCACCTACTTTTTGATGTCTACATTGCCTTTCCAAACTCGTTACTGTAGATTCCCTTTTCTTTCAATGGGAGAAAACAGTTTTAAGGGCATGATTCATCTGACCCACTTTCTAAGGATGAACAAACCCCCACACCGCAGTGGTCTCTTTCTCTCCACTGCTGTTATAGAAGGTCTAACCAACCAACTCTAACATAGACAACTGTGTTATAGACATCTACATTGTAGGCATATACACCTAGTCAGATGAATGTCAGATTAAGCTTGACAAATGTAAGCCATTGATCTGTTGGAATATCCTAAACAACTAATGGGGCAAATTCTCCTTTGGTTTACATCCCTAGCCAAATGCATGACTCCAAGCATGACAAAATTAATCTTATTTTCAAAGACCAACATCGTGTTAAAAACATTGAGGACCAAGTTTTACTAAGGCATCATTAGAAATTAGACATATTTTTGTTTTAGTTATTGCTTTGACTCCATCCACACTGAACAGGTTATGAACCACTGCAACTGAAGAGAATTGCTATCACATCATCTATCTGCAGGTTAAAATGATGACATAAAAACGTAATGGAGAGTCAGTAAATCTCTCTCCTTCATCTGAATTTGAACTAGAGAAGCTCAAATGCTCACAGTGTTCCCAAGTGCAACCTTGGGTCAGCTGAGTAGACATCCATTGAACAGCCAGGCCAAATACATTTGTCTTCATCCACCCCTTCTGTATATTTCAGCTTGGACTATTTTTTCCTTTCCTGAAAACAGTCTGGAGTTCTTGCAATGTCCTTGGAGAAATATCTTGCCTGAAAGAAACATTTGGTTAAAATTACAGTGGAAAGCAAACAACTCTAGCTGCTGCCATGTTTCCCTGAAATCTCTCTTTTACTACTAAGCAAGAGTCTCAGTTCAGCAAAGAAAAGGAAGACTGGAATTTTTATTGGTTATGTGAGGTTTTTTATTATTATTTCAATTTGTTTTATATCTCAGGAAGTAGCCAGACTAATAGTTTTACCGTCTTGCTATTATGTGGAGAAGGTATGGAGTATGATGCATTCAATCCGCTTTCTTCATCTAGTCTGACACTGCCTGGACAGTATTGGTGCTTTACATTGAACCTCGCTACTTTTCCCCTAAACTACTGAAACTCTGACAAGCAATCACTTCTCTTGTCTGCTCTATTGTCTCTATTGCTTTCTTTCTTGGGTGACATTTTCAAGTTTATCACCTTTCCTGAATTTAAACTTCTCACTTGCATGCCTTGGGTCTGTGGCTAGATATCAAACTTTGGATTCATCTTACCAAAACTAGTAAGAATTTGAGCTAGTCATCCAGGTTCTTTTTATAGGATCATAGAATCATAGAATGGTTTGGGTTAGAAAGGTCCTCTAATCCAAGCCCCCGCAATGACCAGGAACATCTTCACCCATATCAGGTTGCTCAGAGCCCCGTCGAGCCTGGCTTTGAATGTCCCCAGGGATGGGGCATCTACCACCTCTCTGGGCAAACTGTTCCAGTAGCCCCAACCCAGATGCAGGACATTAGGGTGTTACAGTTTACAAAAAGCTGTTCTAGGGCACAGTTTATTTTATCTTGGTGATCATCCATGAAGGGAATTCAGGACAACTGACTGAGAAAGAAACATGTATGTTGCAAAGTTAAATGAGATTAATTCCACACTGGTATCCAGTTCTCCAGTCTGCCTGCCAACAAGACTGTGCTTCCCTTTTCCATTTCCCTTTGATCATTGTCTTCCAGGTTTTATCCTTGGTACCCAATGGCAATGCAGAATTTCTCCATCAAGATATCTTCATTCACCCACCTGGGCAGCCACATCTTTCATGGTCTTAAAATACAACAGTTGGTTCACTCAGGACATGCACCAGCTTGATTTCTGTGTTTTGTAAGATTCAGAGAACAGCACTTATTGAAAAGTAGTCTGTTTTTTAAAATAAGTAAATACAATATTCACTGGAGGAAAAAGGTGTGTCTGATAACACATAAAAATTTAAAAAAAAAAAAAAAGGGAAAAAAGTGAGAAGAAAATTATTCTTGCCCTAGCAAGTGAAACTGAAAGTCAGTATTGGTGACGCTGTCTTACCATAATAGACAAATGCTCATTAAAAGTTGAACTACACAGACAGATTGCTTCTAAGCTAGTTCTTAATACTGTGAGGGGACAGAGGAGGTAAGGAAAGAGTCAATGTGTTGTGAACTGAAGTACTGTATGTAAAGCTCATCCTGAGCCTCCTGCAATCTATAGTAACATGAACATCATTATCACACACCAGAGTGGATGAGTTTCCTACAGGAATTAATGTCTTCAAAAACTGGAGGTCTTTAGTGACTGAGCTGCAGGGTCACTTTTCTCTCCTGTTCAGCAGGACTTCACAAGAAAAATTGCAGTGCAGCTATGCCTGAACTGGTACAGCATTACATGGACTAGAAACAAAATAGCTATTTAAACGTGATGTCAGACCTGAGTTACTAAGCCCCATTTGGTGGCTCAGAGTTGTCTTAAAATCACATTAATATGGCTAAGACTGCTTCCAGGTCTAGGATCAATTGTTACTTCAATACTTAGCTGAAGTGCCTCAATGTTGAACTCTCAGCCATTCTGGGTTTGGGCTTACTGGGGCAGAACGAATGCAGGTTTTTCTGATTATGACAGAAGAGATACATCGACTCAGATTGAGCTCATCTAAATTTCTTCATCTAAAAATCAGATGTTTAGTCATGGGTTTTTTTTCTATAAACAATGAAGAGAACAATTTTCATCCTGTTTTTGGGAGATATAGCCTACGACTACAGCAAGAACCTAGATTACTGGTTAGATGGGACACTTGCCCCTTTCTAAGGCTGCAGGGACATGACAAAGCTGTTGAACAGGCCATGCGAAGCTACAGGACATGACATGAGAAACTGCGGGCTGTGATAAGTAGCAGTGTAAGAAGCTGAGAAAAATTACAGGTATGCGACATCCATAGGGGATGGCTGGACTTCACACGTGGATAAGGGGAATATGTGTGAGAAGCATCACATTTCCCAGATAACTGGAGGGGATTATTGAGGGCCTCTTGGTTCACTCAGACCAAAACTTTTGCCTAACCATGCCATGAGTCAAATCTACTTCTACAGTCAAAAATACGAGAAAGGTGGATGGGATAGGATGGGATGGGATGGGATGGGATGGGATGGGATGAGCAGAGTGCTTTTCCTGGATTGGTACAAACCAGGCATTCTTGTGCTAATAAAAGAACACCATGAGTTGTCTCTCTTTCTCTGGCACAATCGATATACATTATAACATATATAAAGGAGAACAGCTTAAGCTGAGAGAACAGATGGATTCCATCCTCAAAGATAAATTATCATTTCATGATTAAGCTTCTGCCCTGAGAGACTAAAATACTCCTCTTCTGTAAACAGACAGGAGGATCGAGCCCAAATATCCTAACTCAGCCATAAAATTCACATACGTACCAGTAAACAGAGCAATTCCAGGTCCTCCTTTCTGGACAACTGCATGATCTAGTCACTTCCATATTATCAAATCCTCATAACCTCAAATCAAGGTAGCTACATTTAGCCTCCTTGCTAGGAATCATTTCAGGCCCATCCCAATATGTGAACTGTGTCTGGGAATTGTTTAAATATTGCTAGTTTTCCCTGAAGAAAACTGTACCAGGGACTGTAATGAGTTCTGGTGCCTGAATCTGAGCCTTGATAGTGTTTAATTTTCTACATTAGATATAATCAAAGAAATGAGCCTTTTGAAACCAAGCCACTGCTTGGTTCAACCTGATACTTAACTTTTAATTGAGTGCAAAGCTCTTTTTTTTTTTTTTTTGGCTTAGCCAAATTCCCCATTGACCTGCAGTCAGCTGGAAAAGAAAGAAAAAGAAAAAGACAACCTAATTTAACCACAGTAATCAGCATGATTTGAAGCAAGCATAAGCAGGGAAGGTAGGATGGCTTCGGCTGCTTTCTGTTTAATTTTACACCAAGATCATCATACTGCAATCAGTTAGTAACATAACTTTTATAATGCCTCATATTTCATCCTTAATTATTTCTCATTCTCTCTGATGTGACAGAAATAAAACCTGGAACAATTGGCTTCAGCAGGGCAAAGCCTGGTAGGAAGAGTACACTATAAATACAGTCTAGAAAGATATAGCTATTGCTTTTATTTGACAACCTAACTGTTCCCCAAGCACTCATCCACCAGCCTTATAAAAGGAAATGTAGTTACTGAGGTCCAAATTCACCGTTGGCTTAAGTGTGTGCAATTCCACTGAAGTCAAAACAATTGTATCCGTTTACTTTCATGGTGAATTGGGACCCAGACCTTTACTGAAGTAATAAAAGGTCAGTCAAACATACAGGCAAGAGATCAACTTCTTGTTTAAATGAAAGCTGTGGCTTTGCTCAAAGTTCTTGACATAGATGAGATAGTATCAGTTAACAAATGAGGTGAACAGGCAATGAAAGAATAAGCATCGGGGTATATGAGTAAGTTACAGAGGTTTATGGACATGTTATGTTAACTGAGTCATGATAAATAATTACATTTTTTCACCTTCCTTGAATGCAGAGAAATATGTCTTTGATTATCTCATGCTGGAACAGAAGTAAGGTGACAAAATAGTAAGGTTGAATAGCATTAAGATAACATGCAATATTTGCTGTTCAAGACAAAATGAGTCTGATACAAATGAGTCTCTCATACACTTACATATGATTCCCTCTGAAGATATTAGGTTTTGTTAGTAGAACTGAAAGCCTAAATTGGCTCAGGAAAACAACACAATTTGTCTTGCAATCATTCTGTTGTGTTTGGGAAGCTCACAGAGTATCTGAAGCTTTGCTCTACCAATCCTGTCTAAGGTAGGAGAAGTTACAGTACATATCTAGAAAAAAAAGGATGATTCCCACTATCTAGATATAACTTGGTGTCATTGTCAAAGGGTCTCCTTTACTCATTATTACACAGGATGTTTCAAAAAGATACACCCAATTTGAAACCACTACAGCTTATATAGCTCAGGAGCACAACAGCACATCAACTAGGATTCACATTGTCTGAGTTGAATGTATAGTTAGGAAACTAGTTTAAACAGCGAGGTTTAAACCTAGGCTCTCTCTGTAGTCAATGAAGACTGTATAATTAGTAAAAGTGATTACCATCCTGATAGCAATTTTCCACAGCAAAGAGATTTGTGTGTTGCCTGTAGCACAAATAGAAGAAGACATGCATGCAGGAGGACTTCAGGGGGCAATACAGAAGGTGACACACAGAGTCAAGAGAAAGACACCAGTGACCAATAACAGTGTTGATAAATACACTACAAAGCAAGTTTACAGCAGTGAACCTGCAACAATGTTATTTAGTATCTTACCCATGTTTCTGGATCTCAGCCTGAGACACCAGAAGGTGCTACATGAAACAAATGTCAATTGTGTAACACAAGAAAGCAACAAGGACACAAACAAAACTGCAGCAATAAAGAAACTTTTGAAATATACATAACTAATATTTACTTAGCAATAAAAAAGTTGCGTCAAGGCTGAATAAAGAGGATTGAATTATTTCAAAAGTTAGGTGGCTAGAGATACTAGTTTACAATGGGTGATAAGCCTGCTAATCCCAGTTACCATGACTGTGTAACAGCAATGATGACAGTAGACAGCTCTTCCATAATTTTGAGAACATCTCAGCATACTTTGCAAAGATGACTTTCTTCTTTGCAGAGAAGGCACTTTCAGATATCAAAACGGAGACAGAAGTGATGAGTCCATAGTCTTCCTGCATGAGTAAGAAATCTGTTCTTCAGTGTCTCAGATCAGTGCTTCAACCATTAGACCATATAAATTATTTATTCCCAACTATTTCCATTAACTCTGTATTCTTGATACAGAGTTATGTCGATACACAAAGTTAGGTATCAGTGTTTCGTGGTTCAGGTTGTTGGCTTTACCTTTCATCTTCTTAATCAACTAGATCTACAGTAGTGAATAAAAGTGGACCAGAACAGCTATCTACCCTGAAGCCAGGTGGCACAGTGTAGCTTGTATCCATGGCTAAACTCTCTCATGTCTAACCAGGTTGCTGCACACAAGCTGTCTGTTGGGAACGGCCCCTGGACTGTGCTACCCTTGACCCAGGCCCAGCCACTTTCTGGAGAAGCACCAACTGGCCTAAGCTGTGAACCAAACATGCAATTTAACAGTCTGGTTGACCTAATTGTAAAGTCTGGGCTCATATTCTGTCTTTGATTAGTTTGCTGTTGGCTTTAATTAATTTGTTGCACAAAAACATAGTTTATGTATTAAACCAGAGAGAAAAGCATTTCAGTGTAGGGCATGAAAATCTTTAATTTTAGTGCTTTGGTAGAGGCTGATCCTGAGAGGCAAATTGTTGTTATTTTATTATACCTTTCACTTGCAAAGGTTCAGGTGCAATATGTAAAAATAGGCACAGAAAATATGGCTTGGCAGGACCTCAGGAGATCATTTAGTCCATCTTCTTCCCCCAAGGCAAGATCTTCTGTATCAAACGGTTTATGACATATGTTTGTTTAACCTACTCTTAAAACCTTTCAATGATGGAGATTCCACTACCTCCCCAGTCAGAGCTAGCCTACACTTAGAAAGTTTACTTAATGACTAACCTAAATCTTCCTTGCTACAGTTTAAGCCCATTGCTTCCCATCCTATCCCCAGTGGATATGGAGAACAAGTTATTTCCTTCATCTTTCCAACAACCTTTTCCTTAGCTGCAGCTTCTTGTCCTTTCTCACTTCTCTTTTCTTTGCACTCAAAATTAATAATAACCCTAAAAGTCTAAAATATTTACTGTGTACACTAATTCCACAGACATTATATCAAACAAGCTATTTTTAAGGGTAAAAATTGCATATGGGGGATTTTGCAGCCATGTGCTTGTTTTAAATGTGTTATTTTTATTTTCATTTGTGAGAGGGATTGTTTGAGTCATGAGGGTTGCTTTTAAAATATACAGGTCAACCTGTCTTTTCCTCTAATCTTCAAAGGGTTAAGTCCTTGGCTGATAATTCCCTTTGCGAGTCAGATCCTTCATTACAAGTAGAATCCTTACAAGAGGACATATTTCATTTTTTAACTGGAGCATATCTAATGATCCGGGGGGGAAAGCCCTGTCTCGTAACATTTGATCTAGCCTCAGACAAGAAGAGCAAGGTGGCATCAGCCTCTTCCTATTTAGTCATGAGCCAAGGAGCTGCACCAGTGTACAAGTGACACGCAGAACACATGCATCAAAGTAGCAGCTCAATCTGTACTGCAAATAACACTCTTTCATGTCTCAGCATGGTTGCTGGCCCTGAGCTGTAGTTCCAGTAATTGACATAGTTGCCCAATGCTAGAAAACAAACTCGGAAACTATTCTCATTAGACGTCCCCCTGGTTTGCTGCTCCGTTATTGTAAAACCCAAACACTGAGCTTCCTACCAGCGTGGCTCTGTTTTTAATTAGTTCTGATGGCACTGGGCGACGCGCCAAGGAAAAAAATGAACTTCCTGCGATTGCGGCTTGTTGCTCAGTATGTTGCTTCCTCCACACAGAGATTGTTTTCACAACATTTTCTGAAAAGGAGCTACTGACAGAAATAATATAAGTTTTTACTGCTTTTGATTTTTTTTTTTTTTATTCTGCCTTCCATCCTTATAAAATGCAGCTCAAAGTCAAGGATCCTTAAAGTTACTGTGTCATTATTTTGCCTTTGTGTGACTTGGCTGATTAAAGACATCCTAGCAGATTATTTTTTTAATAGAATAAGCACAGGCTCCTGTTAAAAAATTTAAGACCAAGGACTTTTTAGTGTTTTAAATAAATTAGTTTGGATATGTTAAGGCATGGGGTGGGGAGGGACTTGAGGCTTATATTCAACAGTGTAAGTTGTCACAGTGTGAGTAGGGGTGAGTAAAATGGCAAATGAATGTGATTCAAAAGCAGAATTAGTGTCTGTATGTGGGGATGAGATGAAGTATTCAGTGTCTTAGCAGTCTCCTTTATCTCTTCTTATGAGGCTTCTCAAGTTAATTTCTTATGAAACAAGGCTCAAACATGATCATTTTGTTCCAGTGAGTGTCTGTAGGTGAGATTCAGACCCAGACATCTACATTTAGGTGCCTCAGAAGTGTGTGTCTGCATTTCTGTTCTTTCTGATTTGAATCAGAGCCAGTGAAGATCCAGATGATACCATCAGTGGAGTCCAGGGAGTAGTTGGCCTGACCAAATGCACACAGGTATTTCTAGTCTCCATCGACTTGTATGGACATGATTTCCATTAATTATAATGGTAGCATAGACAACTAGAGCAGACGAACAGATCTAAATTTTAGATTCCTAACTACAGATCTATATCATAGACATCTGCCCTCAGGTGCATGAAACTCTCATTGATAACAGTGATGAAGGGCTTGATTAAACTGCCCACAGAGGTATCCAGAGCAATCTGAGATGCCCCAATGTCTCATTTCACATCCACATGCCTCTCTAGAAGAGCATGTGTCTCCTGTAGGTCCAGAGTTATATCTGTCAGTCCCACACAGATGTCTAACAGATCCCTGGAAGTCTCAAGTGGCACCAAAAAAGCGTGTTGAGTCAGACTAAAGTGAGCTCTAGATTTTCGTTGACAACAATGAGAGTTTAGGCACCAAGTACGCAGACAAATTCCCACAATGAAATCGTCAAAATTAGGCAGCTGAACAAGGGCACAAATCTCCCCTTCCATGGATGGATGCTGCTCTATTTGATACATGAGTAGGTCTCTCATAGTAAATTCTGTGCTTTAGAAATTTCATTTTAAAAGATAGTTTGGGAGATAAGAGATAAACTTAGTCTGAAAGCTTCTGAACCCAGTTCCTACAGCTGAATGCAAGCTGTGACAGGCTGTGTGCCATTGCTCCATTACTGTGTGACAGTCTCATTTCTATAGGTATATGTAGAGATAAAAGATCCATCCAATTCAATTATTACATCAGTCAAGTTAAAGGAAAAACAGCAGCTCAGTTTTTCTCTGTCGTTGTGTTTCTGGAGTAACTTGTTTTGCTTTTTAAAATAAGAATGTGAGGTGCATCAAGATGCATAATGAGTATGAATTACTGATGGCATTCAAGAGTATGAGATGGTAGATTTCAGAAGTGACCAGCTCCTGCAGTAGCTGTATAATGCCTTCTGCAGACTGAGTACGTAATTGTATGTTAACACCAGGGCAGTAAACAGGATGGTTGATTATAAGACTATTCTTTAGTTCTGGTTTTTTTCTTTTTTTTTTTAGCATCAAGACCCAGTCTCTTTGAAATACATCTGTAAACAAAGAATATTATCATCTATTCAAGTAGGTTGTCTCTCCTCTGTTAAAAAATATTGAGACAGGTAGAAAATGGCAGAAAAGTCTACTGACAACTATTAAACAGAAAGACTCAGATTCCTGAGCCACAGATCACCAAAGGCTAGAAGAGCTACCATGTATTTGCCAGTTTATAGAAGAACTTAGGCACACTTTGTTGCACTCAGTCAGACACAGGATATTTGACCCAACAGACCCATTTCCATTCATGGAAGGGGTTGTCAGGCATTGGAAAAGGCTGCCCAGGGTGGTGGTGGAGTCACCACTCCCTGGAGGGGTTTAAAAGATGCATAGATGCAGTTCTTAGGGGCATGGGTTAGTGACAGTATTGGGTTAATGGCTGGACTCGATCTTGAGGATCTCTTCCAACCAAAATTATTCCATGATTCTATCATTCAAAAGCTGCTAGGTCCTGTGTGTGGGCAACTGAACTGAGCCCAAAGGGTTCACAAAGTCATAGAATAGCTGAGGGGTGTCTCAAGATCATCTAGTTCAACCCTTCTGTACAGAGTGTGGTCATCTTGAACGTGTTGCTCAGGGCCATGTCCAGTTATCATCTGAGAAGAGTCTGGTTCTGTCTTGTTTACTGTCTCCCATTAGCTATTGATACACATGAGTATCCATGAGCCTTCTTTTCTCCAACCTGAATAATCCCAGCTCTCTCAACCTCTCCCAGCATGTCATATGCTCCAATTCCCTGATTGTCCTTTGTTTAGTGATAGAGTTAGGCTATGGTTGGACTCGAAGATCTTGAGGGTCTCTTCCAACCAAAATTATTTCATGATTCTATGATTACTTTATGTTGCAAAATAGTATCTGGGTTCTATCCAAAACTTAGCTCCCATATTGTTATTTCTTCACAGTGTTTTTAAAGAAAAACAAACACTTCTCAATAAAAGCAATCCAACCTAAAAACATTGATGATTTTCTGATTAAAAGCGGGTGCCTTTGCTTTGTTCTTTTTCCTTTCCCTACCCAACCCTTGGCTCCTTCCCCTGCAAGAATTTCACTAGAAAGGCCCTTTCAAGTCACCCTTTTCCTGTCCTAGCTCTTCAAGCACTTTGTTGAGAGATATTGTTCTCCTGATGGTATTTTAGGTGCCTAACCACCAAAAGCATGTAATTCTCTCAACCTCCTTTACAAATCTGAATTTTCAAATGGCTTTACACATTAGGTAACAGGAGCTATACAAGTTGGCTTAATTAACAAGGCTGACCCTGACAGAACAGGCTATCAGAGTCTAGTCCTCGAAACTTGTGCATTTATATTTAGTTTACACTTTACAAGATAGGGTAGGTCACAATATTCAGTACTGAAATTCCAAAGCAGGCACTGGAGTTACAGAAGGGATTAATTTGATTCTGTATTTAGATTAACAGTGCTCATATAAATAGTGAATTAGAGCTGATGTCAATCTTTTATGCTAATCGCTAGTTAGACCCCGTACAAAGACACGCTTTGCTTGGACCACTTTTGTAAGATTGCTATCTATCCACTGTGGAGAGATTTATGCATTTGCTTTCCATTAGCATTAATAGGAGCTGTCCACATAAATCACTCATCACCGGTAAGAAAAGATAAAGTCCTGGTAAGTTCACAGAACACAGGCTTTCCCAATTGAAAAATCTATTAATAATAAAAAACCTACAGTGTAAATATCTGACGTCTGAACTGTGTAATAATACTGTGATATGAAATAAAGTGGCCCATGAAGAGATTGCTTCAAGGGGAAGCAATGCTTGGCTATTTCCAACCTTTTAAAAAACTCATATAACTCCTCTGGTATTGGTAAAAACATAAATAAAACAAATAGCTGCAGAAGAAGGAGGAGGAGCAGGAGCATAGTAATTTCAATTGTTATTTTGATTGTCTTTTATTTTTTTCTGCAAGATAGTGACAGACCAAATAAAACACCTTGTTATACTTGCAGAGAAGACAAAGATTTCTAGAAATAATACAAAAACCTGCTCTTATCTAATCCAGATGCAACTGGGCATCAGATCATTTAGGCTAAGTTAAGGTGTCCAGATGTAATGCTTGTTGCTTTGCTCTTTGTTGCTGTTCTTTATGAAATTGATGTAATTTATCTCACTAGGCCAGGAAAACACATAGATCGTTGGCCAGGACTCCCTGGTACTTGGCATTGGGCCAGCCCTGATTGTGATCTGTGTAACTGTACAAGCTGATGACATATAAAAAATAAAAGGTCGTGGTTTTTTTTTTCCTTTCTGGTGATGTAAATCTGTATTGACTCTAGTGAGGTTACAATAAAGTAACACTGAAAAATCAAAAATAACCAAGTTTCATCCATCGTGTTGTCATCACTTAATCCTTCTTGTGGCACTGAGTACTGTTTTTTAAGGAACACTATACATGGATTGCCAAAAGCCTTATCTGTGTTCCAACATACTTACATACATCTATTGCTTTGTGTTTCCTTCTACACTTCATAGGACAAAACTGAACATTAATTACAAGTCATTGGTCCTGCATTGTGCCACTAAAAGTCACCTATTAGAAGGCAAACTTGATGCAATGTTACATTTTGCAATTAACGCCTAATCACTTGACACTAATGAAACTAGTAAAGTGAAAACATTGTGTGCATGTGTGGCACATGAGAGAGGGGAATATTTTCTCTTCATAAAACATCATTACGTCTGAATTAAAGTACTTCATGGGAATATATCTATTTGGAAATATATTTTTTAGTTTCACAGTTGAGTGTCTAACAAAATTATTTTGTTTTTTTCTAATTCATTTCTTACGGTGAACACATAATTTTGGCTTTCTGATGCCACAGTGTTCTGTGTCATTGGGCATATTTTATTAACTTCAAAACATCCCAGATAAGTTCCTGCCATGACCCCAAGAACCTGTAGTATACCCCGAATGTCTTCTTCAGAAAGACAAACAGCCTTAAAGAAATAAAATCTGCAGAAGCTACTGCTTCCCCTGGAAAGTTATCCTGATGGATAAGGAGAGCTCTCAGCTAGAAATCTGAGGTTTCAATTTATCCAGCTACAACATAACTGGATCTTATGCCTCTATCTCTTTGTTACATTGAAGAGCCTTCTAGTATGGCATGTAACCTCCCGAGATTGGTAACTCCGGTTGTGCTGATATAGTTCATGAACTGATATATTATACTTCATTTTGGGTTTGGCTGAGATTTTACCACTGACCCTAGTTATTAGGTGCAGAGGAACAATTCCTCTCTCTTAAGGAACACTCTGGCAGACAAAGGTTAGATTGATTTTTGGCTGCCACAGAGCAACATCTTTCCAGTTTATCAAATGCCTGATAAGCTTGGATTCACACTCAATGCTCAGCCCCAACATCCATTGAACTTGTGCAGGAAGTTGGTTGGAAAGAAATAACCACAAGTGATGGTGATAACTTAGAAAAACTTTGATATCTGCATGAATGGATTGGCAGGGTGGAAATGAAACATTGTACTTGGCAGGGAAATGAAAAAAAGAGAGAGAAAACTAGTAAAATGCTTAGATATTGTGAGTTGCAACATCACACTCTGAATAAGCTGCTGGTTTGTATTCCATATATTTTTAGGTTTGTCTGAGATCTTCACAGAAGTATCACTTGTTTCTTATCTGTTCAGGAACCACCAAAAGGAAATAAAGATAGACAGGCAGACAGGTAGGTACTAAGCAAATCCTTGTGCTCTCATTTATAACACAGTACTGTAATGGGATTTATAGCACTGTGGCAGAGCACAGAGCCCTATATGTAATTTACATGTATAAAAAAAAGAGGTAAAGAAGTCATGGTGTAAATGCAAAGGACAAGTAACTATCCCTTATCTATAGAGATGTATATCAATGGGTTTCTGGTGATAATATTTTCATTAGGAAGCTTGATTTGTTACAGACGCAGGTCATTCTGAGGATGCACAAAAGGATCCAGCAGAATAAAAATAATAAAAATAATGATTAGGATGACCCTTCCAAAAATGAAGAGGCTGACGATGAAAAAGAAAGCTTTGCTCCCATAAGTGCTAAGAATAACAAGACAAAACCTTTCAAAAAAGTATAACATTGATATTTTACATCTAAACACTTTGAAACAACAATGTTGAGATGCTCCATAAAAAAAATCAACCAGATCCTCTAGAAAATGCAGTGATTGCGTGGATATATACATAAGTAGGCAGGCAGATGCGGTGAAAGAAGGGATGCAGTGATGGAAGAAGAAAATCAAAAAAGAACAGAAATGGCTGATTCTTTCTTTGTGACATATTTTCTCTCTCATCCTTGCATATTTGCATTAAAGTGATTGTGAATAATGTACATTTGACCAGTGCTGTCTGCGGAACTAATGCCTATTAAAGTGATGGGAAGTAGCATATGTTGTGCCTTGGGCAGAGAAAGTCCAATCACCCCCACTGTGTGCAAGTCTCCAACTAAAATGCAGGACAGCCTGGGTTTTATCCTAAATGAACCCAGCAGGGAGAAACAGGACATAGTCCCTCATTCCACATTTAAGCTTCTAAACTGAGGTTTAAAGAGTTAGATTCAGAAAAAGGGAACTGTAACATCCATCATTTAATTTATACTTGGTACTAATGTTATTTTATCTTTTGCTGATGCTACCACTACAAAGGAAAGCAGTAAGGCAGGGGAAGTGGACATGTATTCAGTTGTTTCAAAAATTGAGATGCATTTGCTTTATTGGAAAGAAAAAAAGGGGGAGAAAAAAAGAGGGGAAAAAAAAAAGAAAGAAAATTTTAAAAGAGAAAGAAAAGCTCCACCACTCTGCTCCTGTTATTCTTTCACATTTTCTGCCAGTGCACAATTTTGTCAGTAATTGCAAAACGGTTTGGGTTTGTTTGGTTTCACTTTTATGTTGCTGCACTGTACTAGAAGTGTTCTGCTATTTGAACAGTTTGTAAAGCTTTTTGAGTCATATTACATAATCTTTCCAATGACCTCCAGCATCAAGTTCAGATCTAAAGCAGTCTTTCTTCTACCTGTGTGAACTTGATAGCTGAGGAAAAAAAAAGGCAATTACAGAACTGTATGAGAATAACAAATTCAGCTGAACTAAGGAAATAAAACTTGCCGAATTGTCATGTTTAGATCTGTATCAACGGATTTTGCTTCATTACCTTCAGCATTACAAAAAGCAGAGGGGGCAGGGAATAGAAGGGAAAGGAGGCAAAGCCTTTTTTTTTAATATAGTTTTCATAGGAAGAATTTATTTCCATGTCCAGTGAAACAAATCTGTCTTAAATAGAACCGTATCTCTTAGTGATATGGAAAAACATTTACTACCAATATTAATAAGGAGCGACTGTAGTGATATTAATGATTGGCATGGGATCCCACTTACAGCAGTGTAAGTTCTGAATGGACTTGAGATTAATGCACAGAAGGGGGATTGAAATTTCTTCCTTTTTTCAGCATAAAGGTAAACTGAACAGATAAATTAATTTGTAGTCTTGATAGCAGATTATTAGTATGCCTTAAACATTAATTATTGCTCATTGAGAGTTTCAGAGTTGATACTTTCAGTTATCTCTTCACAGCATCTAAACCAAATGTTCTGACGCCAGCTGGATTTGAATCCTGTATTAGAGCTACCACTGAAATTCAGATCCAGATTTGTACTCCGAAATTCAATTACATCCCAGGTCCAAAATCCAAATAAGTTTGCCAGTCATTTGCACTTCTGCTCAGAGACTGCAGATAGGAAATATCCCCATTTTTTCTGTTTAGTGCTGATACTGTATAACTTTAAAAGGTACCAGGTAAATAGGGGAAAAAAAAAAAAAAGAGAGACCGTATTGCTGAGATAATTACAAGAAGAGCTTATTCTCATTAACAGAGCTTAAATTATATTATTAGTCTTCCATTATTTTCCTCACTGTTGCCTAGGATATCTAGTCTGGCTTTGTAGGAATTATTTTAGCTTTTATTTCCTCCTTTTTCTTATCTTCCTTGAATAATTCCTTACTACCAGCAATAATAAAAGCACTATTAAATACCCAGAGAACCCAGATGGATTTCACCACAGTAAGTAACTTACATCGACACTCTGTGCCTCACCATTGCTTTAAGTCACCTTAAGCACATATGGTCTCAAAAATTGGCAGCCTCATCCAAGGCCATAATGCTCTGCCCCTGGATTCCCAAACTAATCTTACTTAAGAAGAAGGGGAGAAAGGGAGAATTAAAGCTCAGGCAAATCATTTAGATGACCGTTCAATTTTTTTAAAAAAATCAATTAAAAAAAAAAAGAAACATGAAAGAAAGGAAGAAGATGTATGGGTGCATGTGGAGGGTCATCATACTACAGTCCAGTGGAGCAGTTTGATCAGTTAAGAGCAACTGTGAGATCATAGTTCTAACAAATGAATATCTTATTTAAACATCTGCCAGGCTGAACAGATCAAGAAAAAGTGCTAGTTTCCCCTTGAAAGGAACTGAAGCACATGCAGACCTGCCATTGGCCCTGCCTGGCCATCCCAGAGCTGTGACTAACCCCAGTTACCTCCACTGGGCCTGATCCTGACCCTGACCCCATCTCCACAGAGGTACCTGATGCCTTGGGCAGGAGGCTGCCCCCAGCTGCCCCCCATCCTGCTCCAGAGGTGGGATTCAATTCAAGATTAAGACACCCAAATTTGATGTGTACATACAGGTGTCTAAACAGGCAGGAGGTGTTTCTGCTGCCATTGTCAGTACAGATATAACCAATACAGTCAGCAGAGTCATGCCAGGATCATTTTGCCACCTGGCACAGTTTGACCAACCGCATGATTTACACTTTCCTAGCACCCAAAATGAGATGGGTAGATCCATACTCTCTACTGGGAAAACTATTTGGTCTGTGTTAATTCACTTGAAGTGTCTAGTGCCACTTGTGATTACATAGGATACACCATCCAAAGAGTTCAAGTCTCCTTTATGTCCTGTGTCATATCTAATAACCTGACTTGGATGTCTGAGATACTTAGTAGCATCCAGCACCCTAATAGAACTATGGACCCAGGTGACTCAGTCAAACCTGTTTTAGAATTTTAGCCATCTAGACATAAACACTTACATTTGGGTATATCAATCAGGAAGGGAATCCTGTGATAGAATTCCTGAGCTTACCACTGCCTCTACCACCTCAAGAAGATGAGGGCAAAAAGGTGACCCCTCACAGGTCCCTCAGTCAGGTGTTGTTAATATTGTATTAACTGAATTTAAGACAGAGCTGAGAGGTTTCTGATGGTATACAACCTGCAATCATGAGACATCAGTTCCTGATGTCGCTGGCAAGAGTAAACTCGAATTGAAATCTTTGCTGGAGTGAACAATTCAGCACTGTAAAGATTTCTCTCCTTTTACTACGTTGTAAGTACAACCTGAACCTTCAGCGTTACTAACGGCCTGAATCAACCCATCATTATCTTAAATTTAAATGTTGTAGCCAAGTTAGAGACCCACAAGAGACAATTTGTATATGTCCATCTCTTCCTCTCTCCCCTTGCTTATTCCCACAGGAAACAATGTCTTAACATGTTCCCATTCATCTTGTGTGGGCCCTAAAATTAGTAGAGATCAAGGAGAAAAGTCCAGAACCAAAGGTGCATGAAATCCAAATAATACAAGGCATCAGCTTTGTTCCGATATAGAGGACAGCCATTCTTCCCCTGCAGCAGTGCGTGCTCAAATTGGACACAGACTGTGGCTACTTCAAACCAACAAGGTACTGTTGGTCTCAATGCAGTTTAAAACCTTGATTCAGGTCATTCAAGACATAGCATTGAAGATGATTGTAGTCACTGAAAAAGCCAAGAAGGAACAGGTTTCAGGGGTTCTAAGTCGTCCTAACAAAAGGCCAATTGTCCCTCACAATGATACCTCAGTTCCTACTGGCCTGTGCTGTGTCTATCTTTGAGTCTAGCCTTGATGCATTAAGTGGTCTCATTCCCTAGTTTATTTGGACTGGGTCTTTGCAGTCTGTATTTTTATATACTTACCCTTTATTAGCTCACTTCTCATAATTACTGCTCCATTTTCAATCATATTTTTTAACTACTCCCCTGACACCTGAGTTCAAGGATGAGATACTCTCCGTGCGAACTTTTTAGTGTACATCTTCCTTAAATATTTTTTCCTCGTTCTGAGATGTGTTCATTACTATTTTCATTGTGTTTCCACCATGTTTATGTTTTTCCCTAATTTTGCAATCTTTATTATTCTCAGTTAAGAAACTGAGACGGGAAGAAAAAGAGAAGAATAGATGTGACTTACAATCTTAAATAAGTAATTTTTTGAGACAATAAGAAATCCTTACAGTTATCCAGTCTGAGTTTACATATGCATCTAAATGTTATGTGACTAATGTGACCATTTATGATAGCCTTCCCCAGATCTATCAAGCAATGTAATGATGATGACAAAAGGATTATACCAAGATGAGGAGTTGTGAACCAAAGCTAGCTTGAAATATCAAATCCAAGTTCAAATGTATGGAAAATAATTTTTCAAAACACTAAATTTACAGACTTTAGGCGTTGCAACCGTGTTCACTGTTGCAAAAACTATTTTTCAAAGATGTGCTACAATTGGAGGAAACCTCAGAGATGTGTTAAGTGACTAAATTCTTGTTCTTTTTGAGGTCAATGACACTTTTGCCATTAGCTTTAGTTGTGACACAGTTTCTTTCCTAATACTTTTTGTACATGCACTGATGTGTTTTTGAAGAAAGGTATCTATTCCGTGGCAAACTATGAGCTGACAGAGCTCATGGTTTGGCTTTACGCTAGAAGGGAGTTCTGTGTGGTGGTAGCTCTTTTAACCTATGGGAATATTGTACTTCACTGCTAAAAATCTTTACAACAAAATTTAGGAGACAGTATAAATAGACTCAGTAATGCTACTAGGTCAGTCAAAAAGTAGCTACTTCTTTCAAAGATGGCTGGACAGTACCACATGTCTGTACATCTTGCTTTTTTGGTCCTTTTTTATTGCTCATCTCAAAACACATCTATTTGTCCTGTGAGTGGATATGTTTAGCAAAGAAATTACAAGCAGCTACCACCGAGCACAGCTGTTCATTGTCATCATTGATAGCAACGAGTATAATCAGTCCAAAGCAAGATCACTCCTCTAAGGGGAAAGTATATTTAGCTATCTTTCAAAATCCTCAGCCTGATATCCTTGATAGTTCAGTAACTCACTGTTTTGCCAGTGGGGCTGATAGAAGTTTCTTTGTTGTGATGGATGCATTTGCCATTACTCACCATACCGGTTCTCCCCTCCCCTCCAGCTGTTTTATTGTGGTACAATATCCAAAACCCATGAATCTTGTGGTATCCTAGCAGCCCAGTCTGTAGCATTCCAGCTTGACAAAATTAGAGCTAATAATTCAAACAAGCTAAAACACCAAATGGGAAGGAGTCAAAGAGGACTTTTTATTAGAGGCATCGACTATTGGGAAACCTGGGAGATAAATAGTGATCCAGTAATCATCCTTGTCAAATCAGAAAGTGTCAATGTATTGATTGCATCTTTATAAATAAATTAATTACAGATGTATCTCCTTAGATATTTAACTTATAGCTTGATTTTAGGACTTATTTTTCTTGCCTAAAAGATGTTTTGTTCCAAGGCCCTCAGAAGTTTGTTCTGTTTGTTGTTTTTTTCAGTAAGATTACATGTTTTGCAAAAGGATGCTGACCTGGAAAATGAATCTCTGCTTATCCATGCAAACAGATACAGCCTCTCTGCAAATTTCCAGTCTGCCTGCTCCTTCTGAGACATTTCGGTAAACCACAGATAGAAGAAAAAGGGCTTTGCATCTGTTTCATTGGAATCAGAATGACAATATATTCCACAATGTGACGGAGTCAAATGACTGCATTTGTGATGTGCCTGTTGGTAAGCAAGGAACTAGACTGGGAAAGCCAGCTTAGTTCACGTGATCCAGCAGGTGGTCACAGCTTGCTATTCAATAAGCTGTTTTCTCTTTCTGTGATGTTATGACAACATCATTTATGTATCTTGTTCTTATTTAAAGCTAATGTATCTTCTACTTTTATCTTTGAAGGTGTCCTCATAATTAATCTGGAGTAAATGGGATGAAATCTGATATTGGATCACAATGGCTGGTACATCAGAGCAATCATTAAGTCAAACACTGTTAGGCTTCTCAGGCTAGTTTTTCTCTTTTTCAATGATATAAAAAAACACTTGAAGAAGAAAACAAAAATATGTAATTCCCTAATGATGAAAGTTGTAGGTCTTTTTCAGGTGTATGTGATGCTGACTATTTTTACACAAGGGTCATGATAAATACAGAATCAGGTCTTTTTGTGTTGTTTTTGTTGGGGTTTTTTTGGTTGGTTTTTTGAGGTAAAATTGTTTCTGGTGTTTGATTTCAGATCCACAGTGAAACACAAAAAGATCAAGAGAACATGCATTTTTAGTTGCCAGGTTCAGCTGTGAAGACCCTCTTCCCTTGTGGTTCTACATCAGCAAAGAGAGTCACATTAGCAAACCATCCCAAAACACTACTTAACTCCACATTCCCTCATCTGAGATTCATTCGCATCTTATTTCACCTGAAGTATATTTACATCTCTTGGAGGCTCAGTCCAGTTAGACTGCAACATCGGCAGTTTCTCCATGTGCAGAAATCATACTTGATCTTAGCCCTATGCAGTAAGAGTGCAGAAACCATGAGGTCTAAATCGAAAAACATCCCTTCCTCCCCAGTGTAAATGCAGAACAATCCTGTTTGCTGGCAGAGGAAAAGAATTATTATCCTTTGAAGGATGCAGGCTAAGAAACTACAGTCATGAAGTTTGATAGCAGGGGGAACAGAGGTTGAAAAAAATGTGCATTATTCATTGTCTCTACTTGCAAAACCTCACCAAGCACATATCTCTGCTTCCTGATCACTGTCTGTGAAAAAGGCACATGAAAACTGTTTCATCACTAAAGGCAGGCACACAGCACTCTGTGGTCCTTGCATCAGGACATGATGTGCAACAGAAGCTAAATGAAGACCCCTCTTGGATGTGTTGAATATATATCTACGACTTGCATTAGAAAAGCATATTGTGTGTTTTCAAGGAATAGTGAGGCAGACACTTCTGAATCCAAATCTTCACAATAACACCTCCATCACTTTCATCAATCTCTTAATATCTGTGTTTTTTCTTTCTTTTCTATAATACGGTATAACTTTTACAATAATAATAATAACCTCATAAGAAAGATATGAAGCTTAATTAAATGAAGTCTGATTATCAGAAACTCAGAGCATGTGCAGAGCCTGTTTGCTATAGCTTTTCTGCTCTTAAGCTTTTCTACAGATCAAGTCTGGGCTGTACTAGAAGTGATATGAGTCATCTGTATCAAAAGAAATATGAGTCATTCAAGGCAGAGCCATCCAAGACCACAAATGAGGCACTATTTTGATAATGAGAGATTCATAGAAGAGTCACAGGGAGAAGTAACTCCTGGTTCTTTTAACCTAGCCCCTATTCTAGGCCCCTACACAATCTCCTTAAAAATGTACATAATCTTCATTTGAACATCTTGACTGAAAAGGACTAGCCAGCAATTCATAACAGATATAAAGCAGATGAGCTTCAGCCATTTTTACACCTAAACTCAAACCAGACTTCTTCAGGTTCCTCTAATGTTCTTTTACTGCTGGTTGCAAGCTGGGACTGGAATTGGAAATGCCAAAGCGTCCCAAAGACAGGTGGCATTTCTGATGGGATGAGAAGCAGATGTTGAAGAAATTTCTGAAGACATGATCTTCTCACAGAAATATCAGACCTTTTTTGCACAATTCAAGTCGAAGATTTCAACAAGCAGGTGTCTTCAGCCTCCACTCCAAAAAACCTCTGTTGAAAATGTGCCTTGTGTCATAACCAACAACTCCATAGTCATTTGAAATATCCTGGAGCATTTCAGAGGTATCAAGACAAACATGTTAGTCACTAACCCAGGTCCTCAGTGTATTAATAAATTGATTTTACCCGCCCAACTGAAGATAGATTAGATGAGAGCCATAGTTTAAAGTACTGGTACTCGGCATTTTTTTTAAAATCATGAGCCTTTCATTAGTCACCTTTAAGATGAGGGTCTACACCAATATTCAACTCTTGGGGTGCCTCAAACAGTGGGAGATGTGGCTTTCAAGAAAAGTCAATGGGCTTTTGCAGTCCTCTGAAAATCCCACCATTCATTCAGAGTATAATCTTTGACAGCAGTACTTTGCTTTCCTACTGGATTTTAGCATGATTTAATTGGTGCTCAGCAGCTTTGAAAAGTTCCTCAGACAGTAGGGAGAAAGAAGAGTAGTGATTACAATATAAGTCAAGTTGAGAAGGGACCAAGACCCAGCCCTCTCATGTGTCGCTGCCTTTCTTTGTGATCTTAAATAGAATGTTGGTCCTGAATCCTTAATATGCTTTAATTTCCAGATAATTTAAGTGTTTTATGGCTATCAGCAACATCTAGTTGCGAAGACAACTACACTGAAGATTGTCCAGCTTCTGTGGTGAGAAGTCATACATAACTATTTCAAATCAAACGCGGTCAAATAAAGAAATCCATCGTATTGCCCCATTTAAAAAATTGGACCCATACATGGGATTCATCTTACCTGAGCGTGTTTACAATCTTGAGGACTTAAGTCATACCAACATACTTAAAGGTATAGTGATCACCTGCAGTAATAACTCCAAGTTCCCTAACTAAGAGAGAAAACTAGGTACTTCCAGGGAGTCTTTCAACTCAGCTGTGTTAAATTCTTAGTTTAGGCCTCTTTATCTCAGAGATTACTTGTCTTCTCCACTGCATACAAACGGAATCCAAAATGATCTCCTTGGATTTAATCTTCTAACTTGTAGACACCTAAATTCCGTCTTTAAAAAGCACTGAAGCATAATTTAACATTTTTAACTCTAACCGGAAAGCTGGATGCAAACATCTTCCAGCAGAATATTTACAATAAGATTTGTTCATTAAAAACTACTCTTCCTTAGGAAAAAAATTACAATTTTAAGAACGAATGCATTACATTTTACATACTATGATTCTGCGAGGAGCTAACAGAACATAACATTCTGACTTAGGAGGTTTTTTTTAAGGGCAATCAAATCAAATGGATATTAAATGAGTATACTGTAAACACATTCATAAAAAATTATTTCTTTTTACGTTTGCATTATCTTTATTATTGCTATATACCTGAGTATTAGCATTTTTGCCTCTAACTCTTACAAAATCTCAGAGTGCTTTACAGTGATTAATTAATTAATTACAGCTCAAACTCATTCTCTTGGATAGAAAACTACCCGATGGATTCCCTGAGGCATAGAGTCCCTTATGGTTAGAGAACAAGTGGGTGGAAAAATTAAATCTTTTTGTCTCCTGCTTTACCCCCAAGAAGACACATAGTGCACCACAGGGGTCAGGTTACAGTTTTTTGTCCCAACCCATTTGACCAGTAACCTGTGGATATGTAAGGCTGCATGTCGCCATGGCTGCTGGTGGAAGGGTTCATGAAATGAAGAGCAGCTTCGCACTCCACAAAGTACATGGTTTTAAAATAAATAGATGCTTCACTCCCATTTATTAAAGCCAAAAGGAATCTGGAGACAAACTTAAACTTCATTTCTTCAAGAACTGGAGATTTCTCAATAGATGTGAGGTGTTTATATTTCTTAAGCGCACATGAAGCTCGTATTACTATATATTAATACCTATTAATAGTGGCACTAGTCACACTTAAGTCTGCGTTAGGCACCTATCATCCAGCTCCTGTGTTTAGGTTCAGTGCAAAACAGGTAGGAACCTCCAGACACTGATTCATTCAGTCCTAAAACGGGTTGCTGGTTGATTAACCAGGACTAGGTGTCTAACCTATAGACAACCAACCTGAAATGAGCTTAATCCCTTCATAAACAGTCAGCTACTGCTATAATGCAAGTCTTACTCAAATTAAATTAGTCTATTTTAGTACCAAGTCGACCAGACCACTTGTTTCAAGCCCAAATAAACATCTCCAGTAACAACCAAAGCCAAACATGAGAATTACCAACATAAATGTTCATTTTGATGAAAAAATAAATCCCTGTTTTCTAAGGCTGTTTGGCTTAAATCAAATATCCAGCTAACCTTTGAACCAGCATTGGGAAGTTTCCATTCCAATGAGAGCTTTAGGAATGCATGCCAACAACCTACACTCTATCCCCAGTTGGCAGGAGGTTGGCAGGGATACAAAAAAACATGTTAACAATGATGCTTTTTTTATATATATACAGTAAACCTTATGTGTATCAACACACTTGTTTAAACAGCTTTTTGAATCTGACTCACAATCTTCATGAATACATAAAAAGTTCCAGATGTTAAAATGTCCCAGGACGTGCATTTTAACCAACTTTGTTCTGCATTTGTAGCCTGACATGCGAAGAGGGCATATTGATTAGAATTACTGGCATATTTACTGCATCAGTTTTCCTGCTTCCTACTGAGTGATATTTGCCATGGAATGACTAGTCTTTGTGCTTTTTATTCCTAGCATAGTGCTCTTGGGATCCTGGATGCTTTGGAAATGCCCTTTTCATCAGTAGGTGGAGAGTTGAAAAAGAAAGAAAGAAAAGAGGAGAAAAAAGGCAGTCTGAGACTTCACAGGTGCAATAAGTGAGAGGTTGAAGTGAGGAAGAGAAGGGGGTGAGAGAAAAAAGCTGTTTCCCCTTCTCTACCATTACACACAGATCAGGTAATGATCAGGTAACGCACAGGTCTGCGCTCAGCTGCACTTCACCATTGGCATGTCCATTGCAAAACCCACCGCACTGGTGCAAAGTCACTGTTTACTTTACCTCTTACCCGTTATTAAATTTAAGATTCAGAATCCCCTGTAGCCGTTTGCTTTTATTAACAGTGAGCATGTGTGCACCGCCAGAAAACCCAAGGCCTGGGAGAAATAGACTGCAGAATGTTGCAGCTTCAGAGAAAGCCCGTTAGAAGCAAGGTGTCCTGGATGATTTGCATGGGAATTATCATAAAGACTCGGTGGAGCTTAAAAAAACAGATTTGGTGACTGTTTCTGATCTTGCTTGCGTTGCTGTTATACCAGTGCCACTTTGCTGATTGCAGTTTAGCTGCTTCTGAATACAAATAAATAAAGCTTAGGTGCGTTTTTCTGAAGTGCCCTCATTATTCTGTTTTTAAAAATGATTAAGCACTTCGGGTCCACAAGGGCTTCATGGAGCCTGTGCTGCTCTGCACTTAGATCCAGATCTTAGAACCTTATACAGATCATTTACTACAAACACCCCAAAGAGGCATCACAAAAAGCAGCAGGTACTCACTCGGCAGGGTGATCCAGACGATATTTAGGTTACCCGACAAGGCAGCAGGCACCATCAGGACTGATAAAGAGCTCTCCAGGGACTATGTGCATGTTTTATGCTATGACTTTTCAGTGCACAGTGTGTACATGGTGACAGGAGCAGGAGTCTTCCATCCCAGTGCACAAACCAGCTTTTTTTCCCTTTTGTTCCTCTGGTCCGATAAATTTTGCATTCCTCCCTGCAGTACTGCCTATGCCTGGTGGCGGGAGCAGAGGATAAGTCCCGATTTCATTCTTTTTCCTCCTTCACACCAAATCTCATGTTATAGAATAGTTCTTTATGTTGAAAGTACCCTCTGGGCAGGGGGATCAAAGTCTTCTTCAGGGTCATGATGTTTTAGCTAGACTCACTCTGGCAGAGGTAGGAACAGTCTGTGTAAGTCCAGCTTTTGAGGACCTGATGCCATGAGTAAGACAGGTAGTTAACTCAGCAGCAACACACATAACTCCAGGTATTATTTAGAGATAAACGAGAGGTGGGCAGCAGATAAGTAGTAGGAGCTACACAAACTTGGCTACAATGTTGCATGCACAGGATTTTTCAGGGTCAGGAGTGGGACAAAGTAACTTACATTTGGTCTCTCAATTAAAGCTTCTGTATTATCAGACCAAAATTAAATGTGAGTGTGAGCTGACACCCTCTCTATGCTCCACTGACAGTGTCAATGACTTCCCATAGTGGGATGTTCAATATTTGCAGAGCCCATAGGTACCTGCATGCTGAAAACAACATTGAAGTGCCTTAACCTCTAGCTAAATCCCACCTCTCTTTATCTCTGAATGATACTTTATGTATCTACATGCTTGGTTTCATCTGGCACTGGACTGTAGGTAGTGCCTAAATATAGGCGTAGGATTTAAGTATTATCCAAGTGGTGGGAATGGGGCCTCGTGCCTCATGAATTTGGCTAATGGTGACAGATGAAGGAGAATACTGTAGCGATGTAATCAATGCAAAAAGACTGGAGGTGTACAAAAGCTTGAGTAGTTCAAAGCCCTTGGCTTTCTAATATTTAGGTTAGCAATCTAAGATAATGCATCTCAAACACTAAAGCAATTATTTGGATTGGACGTATTAACCTGGAAGCACAGGAAGAGTGAAGTCACCTCACCTAACTTTAGCCATCAGAAATCTAGACATCAGTCTACACTACTAAATCAATTCCTCTTCAAGTCAGTGAAGACAGATGCAAATCTCTAGAAATGGCCTAATCCATCCTAATATAAGTGAGATAAACCACTCTCTGGAGCATTCTGTTTGCTTCTATTGACTATCGAGAGATGATCAACAGCTCAGACAACTAGCTTGGATTAGGTACCTACTGCCTAGACATTTAACATTACATGAGACTAATCTACCCACCAGATACTCTATATCTCTTTAGATATCTCATGAGTTTTGTTGCAGTAATAAATACTGCTTTTTCATATTTATGCTTCCCAGAAGCCAGTTTTTATTTGCTAATATACTTCTTTTTCTTCAACAACGATTCATTGTCATTTTCCTCTTCCTCTGCTTAAACATGTGTATTTATGTATTAATATATGTATATATATAATATACATATGAACAAATTCTATATGCATCAGTAAAGTAGCGTGCATGTTTTTTATGGCATTTAGTTTTGTTTGGTTTCTTATTAACAGAAAATGGGGAAATCTGACAAAGTCAAAGTTTCTGCATCTGAATCCTAGGCACAGCATACTTTTTGTGTTAGCTGTTGACCATGGGAAACTTCTGGAACTTAAAAGCCTAACCAAATTATTATTAATTTCACATGCTTAGGGGTTATTTTAAAACCACAGTCTCCCAGGTGCTGTAGTTACCTTGTCCTGGGATACTTAAGTCATGTTAACCTTCGAACTTGTCTCATCTTTTCTTCCAAACTTAGTCAGCTGGGCCTTCTAAAGTTCACACTTAAAATTAACCTCTTGACTGCTGAGTCTTATAAATGTCCTAATCTATAGCCTGTGGTCTGACCTACAGTCAGTGACTGTCAGCTGCACAGCTGAAATAATCAGCTTTTTTCAGCACTTGAAACCAGAAGAAGAAAAAAAAAAGAAAAGAAAAAAAAGAAAACAATGCATATATAGTCTGTATATATCCTAATAATATCAGATGGGCTTATTTGCAGGAAAATAAATTACTAGATAAATAGCTTGCTTGGATACTAAACAGATTAGCCCTTCATGCCATTTAAAGGAAGAAAACTGCTTTGTAACAGGAAAATTATTTTTAGATCTCTTATCTCACCTGGTGCATTTCCCTTCCATTCTACTGATAATTTCAACATACTTTTTACGAAGAGCAATTCCAGACCCCATTATTGTTCCAAGCTCTGACATTCACATAGGAAATGAAAAACTGCTCTAACCTTCCTTCCTGCTCATAAAGTCCTGGAAGAGGTGGATAAGACCACAGAATCTTTTGACTTAAGGTGCATTTTTTTTTCTGTATTTGCATAAATCCCCCAGGCAGGCAGGAAGAGACAATATTTCAAACCCAATCCCAAATATTTCATTTGGAGCAGTTATCTCATAATTACAGAGCTACTGTCAATTAGCAAAAAGAGAAACCTGTAGAATAATTTTGTGCTGTTAGACACAGAGGAAGGGAAGGGGCTGACGGGCTTTAACATATATTGTATGTAGATACTGAACTAAAACAGACAGTCCCATAGAGTGACCAATGATTTCTTTGCTTGGAAGGTATACATACCCTATACACATCAATTTAAACACCTTTTCCTCATGAAGATGTTTTCTGTTGTGGGACAACCATTGCTGCCATAGTGATTTAATAGAACAATGCAGTATTATAGGAAATCTGAGGCACAGATTTTATTCACCCACCAAAATGCACCGAGAATTTAGAGATAACATCATTATCTTTGGCAGCAGATTAGTGTCCACATGCAGAACTTCCCTGGAAGCATAAGGGCTGTGGGGGAAAAAAGCCTTTCCTTTAACATCACTTGAAACACAGCGTCTGCAGTGGCAGGCACCCCCAATGTCATGTGGCTCCAGAAGACAGTGAGATGAAGAGGATTGTCTTTGGGCCATCTACAGCTCCTGCTGAGAACCTTCCTTGTAAAGCATCTCAGACTCCCCATTCCCTTACCAGCAGATCGAACTTCGTGATTTAAGGTCATTGCTACTCCATGTCTTATTCCTGGAGGTTTCTAACACACTTATTTACTCATCTGCACACAAGCTACTTGGGTTTGTAGAATTGATAAGAACACTGGCTGCTCAGGTCTTTTACAGATGAACACATGAGGCCAAGGTAAGGAGAGGATGGAGCAAAACTTAAGAACTCTTCTACCTTTGTGATATATTTACCATTCATGAACCAGACAAGTCCTGCAATATCTCTGTAAATAAAGAACCCCTATGGCATTTTTTGCAAGCAAAAAAAATGTGGTTTTCCTCATTTTTACATCAGACCCTGCGGCTGGATATGAGGCCAGAGTTCCCTTTGGAAAAGTGATTACCAGCCTTTTGGCCAAACAAAAATGTAAAGGCTTATCTCACCCAGTATAAAAGGTCCATTCATCACCCCTAAGGCTCAGGGGTGATGAAGACACCTTTCAAAGCAGGGCTATGTCTACAGCAGGTTACAAGTAGAGCTGCCGTAAGCATGGGATGTTTCCTATCCTATGTGCCTTGCCAATGGCTCCAGTACAGACTCCTTATAGACCACTTATGTCTTCCTATATCATACACATGCAACGCACAAGAGATCTAGCTTTGCATGGAGATTCAGTGTCAGAAGAATGAGCAAATGTAACATTTAGTGTCACCTCAAGGCCAACGCAAATGAACAATAGAAATTATCAAATGTTACTTTACGAGATCCTTCTTAATGTAGAAGTACCATGTCACCAGTGCCTGACAGTCAAATCACTTATGTCCCAGTCCCAGAATGCTTGAAACGAGCTGGTTCTCTGGATATGATTGGATAAGAGATGGGGGACCTCTGTAGTTTTTTGGATACTGAACAGTGTATAACTAAGTAGATTCATTCCTGCAATGGACTGAGGATGTTGAAGACCATGTGCAATACAAATTTGATGACTTCAAATATGTCAAAGCAGGAAAGATAAAAGACTCCTGCCCGTTAGGCCTCCCTAACTGAAAGATGTCCACCTGTGGGTGTTTCCAGCCCAACCTACAGTGATGAGGTTTCTGCTGACTAATTCATTGACCCTATGTGGTTATAACCAGAACATGACTTGATTACTTCCAAAAAAATGTCCTGTTTTTCCATATATATTCTACAAGGAAAGTTATTGACACATGGGGATAATAAAATTACACCCTCGAAAGAGGTCCTATGACACACTGATTCTGGTCCATCCCAAATGACAAGGGTGGGTCCTCCTCTACGAAAATTTAAGTAACCTGCTGTGCTGCTTCAAGAGGGCAGCAATGTGAATCAATTACTTCACAGTGGACAGGACTGAAGAAATTAAGGCCAGGCCCTTTTCCCACAGAAATCAATTAGAATTTTGCTACTGACTGAAATGAAAGCTGAATCAGACTTCATAACTACTTTTCTGCGTACTTTAATAGCCAACTCTGTGTTTTTATTATGTCTGTGTTTAAATGGCTTATTCATTTAACAACATCCTTTCTCCTTCATTTATGCTCCAAATAAACAGAAATTGTCGAGCTGATGCTTAAAAAGGAAAAAGAAATGTAAATATTTGCTACAGTATCAACTAAAAAATAGGATTCACCTCTGGCTCTGCATTTGTTAGGGATAAATTTGGTCCAGTAATTTTTATTGCACTCATCATAAAACAGACCACACACCAGTTTCTCCTAGGAATGTTTAATCTGGGCTTTAAAAACATTTGCATGACTCCTAGGACCTGTAGCACCTTAGGATGTACAGAGGGTATCTACTGAAGAGGCTCACCATTTGATCAGATCACTCCTGATCTGTTCGAAAAAATACAATTACTGGTACGATTACAGAGTTGGGTACTGGAGGCATTGTGTACTGCCAGCCTGACACCAGAAGGTGTGATATTGGCTGTTTTTTGCATCAAAGTCACCCAAATGAAGAATAATCTGCCCCATATGGATACTGATATGACTAGATTGTGCCATTTGGGCCTGGTGCCAAGTAATAGGGGCCTGATAACTCCAAGCTGTCTGCTGTGAAGGATGGACTTATAACTCCTTATGCTGTAAATATCATTTGAGTTTCCTACTGGTTTTTGGTCTTTTTTTTAATGATGTCCAGAAAAGGTCACCAGAAGGGACACAACGTGACATACTTTTCTTCTTTCATGTGAAGCTTTTCTAATGTCTTTTCCACATCTCCAAGCAAAATGACAGTTGGCTAAATGCCATCTTGTGGGTTCTTTTAAATAGTCTACAAAAGCAAAGAAAAAATAAAGTGGAGGAAAGAAAAAGAAAAAAGATGGAAGAGCAATGAAAACGAGGAAATTAAGATATAGAATAATATAATTAACAAACAGGGAGAAGATTAGGAAATTACTAGGATGGCCTATAATTTTTTTTATGTTTCATTTCAAGTTAGTAGAAGAAATGGAGGAATCAAGACAGAAAGACCAAGAAATTCTTATGGCTGATGTTATGACTCTTTTTTCTTAGATCCAGCCACACTCAACCTCTTCCTTGTGCACCGCTTCATGTTATTCTGCTACCTGGGAGAGCAACGAATTTGTTTATGTTGGAAAACAAGACAAATAGGTGTTGTTCTATACAAATGCTAAATGTTGTTGTTATCATGTGAAAACTGCTGCTCCGTCAATCTTACAAGATAGAAAATGAGCCTGGCATGGCTCTGGGTATTCAAGTATTCAAGAAGAGACTGGACAACGCCTTCAGACACACGGTGTGAACTGTGGGGTTGTCCTGTGCAGGGACAGGAGTTGGACTTGATGATCCCTGTGGATCCCTTCCAACTCAGGACATTCTGTGATTCTATGGGGACATAGCCTGAGCAGTCAGGCTGATGTCACACATGTTGTGTAGGTGTTTAAGGATTCTGCCAAAGCAGGGACGATAAATGCCACATGTGGTTTCAAACCATGGGTCATAGCCAGCCTGTGGAAAATTTGCTCATGTTTCAGCCTGCAGGTTAACCAGGGAGATTTGAGGGAAGGAGGGAATCCTGCCCCTGTTTCTAGCGCAGCTGCCAAAAATTCTTGCTGCAGTTTACACCTCTGGACACCATGGGGAAAAAGCACCTCACAAATTTTCAGCTGGTGAGTGCATCAGGAAGCCCTCTCCCTGTCTCACTGACACCATTCACATCCAGACTTATGGTCTCTAACAACCTTTCACATGGCCTGAGAAAGGCCTGGGCAGTTCCTCTAATTTCCCCATAATAAGAAAGAGCAGAAGAAACTTTGCAGTTTATGGACACAATAATCTCATTAAAGCTTCACCGTGGCTTCCAGAAGTTTTAATAACCAGCTGGTTAATCACAATAATACGCCTCCCCCCTTCACTTTATGGAAAGATCCTGCAGTCAGGAAATATAAAACTCTCAACACGTTGACCACAGTGAGGATTACAGCCTCATGCAATGACACTTTTCCAACTGTAGATCTTGTGTGCTGCACAAACCTCAAACAACCTCATAAACAGGTTTGAAGCAGACCTAACGCCAGGCTTGCCAAGGAGAACATCAAGAGTGATTCTGTTAATGAGGTCTGGCTGCAGCTGAAACACCTCTCCTAAGTGTGTTATTTTTAATCAAGTCATTTCCAGCAGGAACCTTTATAGAAGTGTGCAGTGATTCATTCCTTAAAATTTGCACTCGAAGGCCCCAGTCTTGGGCCACTGATGTCACTGAAAGGTTTAGCAGTGACAGATGGGTGTTGAATCAAACACCATAGGCTTGATGCTCAGTGAGAGGCATCCCAGGCCAGGCTGGACAGGGCTCTGAGCAACCTGATCTGGGCGAAAATGTCCCTGCTTGTGGCAGGGGATTGGACTAGATGAGCTTTGAAGGTCCCTTCCCACCCAAACTATTCTATGATTCCATGACTTAACATCCACAGATCAGACTAGAATCTGTGTCCTCAGACTCTCATACCTGAAAGACAAGGCTGGGAGCACAACCCAAGAGTTCACCTCTACAACAGGTAAGGAAGTTAATAACGAATCAGAGAACTATTCTTGCATCACGTCACCACCATCCTGAGCTGAGCTAATGTGCCATCTGCCTGAGGCTCACAAGTGGGGTGTATCTAAGCACCCCAAGTGTCCCAGTCCTACATGTGTGCTCTGATCTGAGCAGGGTGGGTGAATAACAAGTGGTATCACAGTTCATGCCCACTTTTATTCAAAGCTGAAGTAAGAGCTGCTTTTGCCCAGGAAGAAGGCGACTGAGGTCAGTGTCCTGCTCCTCTTGAAATATTTCAGGCCCCTGTATCCCAGTAAAGCCCCTTAAACCACCAGGTTACTTTTGAAAAAAAAAAAAAAAAATCTCACTCCCTCATGCTGTGATTAAGCCACTGTAAAACCAGAAGTGAGGAAACAGGAGGGAGTATAATTTCCCTTTGGATAGCTATTTTGCATCCTAGACCTGCCATTATATTACAAATGGTGGCGAGTGTTGAATGTGGAGACTACATTCAAAGATCCTCTGCTATCAGTAGAAAAGATGTGTTCCTCCCATCAAAGCCTACAAATGAAAGCAGAGCAACACCAAGCAGCTAAGAAGGCGTAAGAGCAAAGTGGATGTGATGAGCACATCTATGACCCTAAAGATACTGTGAAAGTTGAACTGATGTTTTACCCTTTAAGCTACAGACACTGAATCCTCCTAGGTCAAACTGAGAGAATCTCCCCTACATGTTGCAAGTTAAATCCACTTATGCAAAGAAACACAGGACAAGGAAGGAGGAAAGTCTGCAGTAGCAATGAGATTGCTGGGGAAGTGCAATTCTTTATAACTCAAAGGGCTTCTTAGCATAAAGTAAGTAGTAACAGTCATCTTTTTACCACTTATCTGTACCTAATTTAGCAACAGTATCAGATGTGGCCTCTTAGTTCATTAACTCCTACCACCTCCTTTGAGTCTTCTGGGTCCCTGTCAAGTCCATTGAGAAAGATGTACAGACGATGCTCATCCAGCCTATCCAGATACTCATGTCAGGATAGCATCCCCCAGCTGCTGGAAGTAGCTCTATCTGTACAGAGGGAACTTCTGCAACTTAAAAAGGTGCCTACCTTATGGACAAGTAAAATCTAGTGAGATTAACTTCAGTCCTTTAGTAAACAACCAGAATATGCCTCTTTATCCCAGTTTATGTCTATTTTTATGATGAGATAAAGCAGCTGTTCCAGTAAATCTGAGAAAACACTGTGTCTTTCCCTTGTTCCCCTGCCATGTTTATACTCACTGAACCTCATTGTTCCTCTAAAAGTTTTCTACTCCTGGAAATTTACTATTTCTGGATAATGGTTCCCAAGTAGTTGTTTAATTAAAGCCCCCATGTAGCCAATTTTATTCCAGAATTCTGGAATAGCTATTCTGGTAAATTCTGAACTGTCAAGAAGCCCTAAGGCATGTGAAGAGAAGTGTGTGCCTGTCTCAATGAGAAGCTGTTAAAAGGAAGGTGAAAATAATAGGAAACTTGCGTACATTGGTAAATGGTGATGAGAGTGTTGCTGGTAGCATCATTTTCAATCATTCTGGCATACAAACAACTAGATCTGCACAACTAGTTTAAAGGGGGTGAAAAAAGAATTGAATTAATTCAACTTCTTTTTAGATTCACACATGGTGTTAAAGGTTAGAATTTATTCATTATTTGAATTCACATTCCAAATAATTTCTCTGAGGCATCTTGGTCTCAGTTCTGTGAGCTGTTCATTGTGTATGCTTGATATATGAAAATCAGGCTGGGCTAATTAGTTTTGATTAGATGTATAGTTTATGATGTGTTAGCTCTTTGCCTTGATTGGATTAATTTAGTTCTTAGAAACACGTTACATGTGAAAAAAGTATTTGAAAAATACCTCTGCCACAAATATCTTCTAATAGTCATTGGAAATTCCTCATTTGTACAAAATTTCCTGCAGTAAACTTACAAGCTAAAGTATATATAAAAAAATAATAATACACTGGGAGCACAAACATGGGAAAAAATATGTATAGTATTTTATGTGAGCAAGTAGTCAATGTTTTGTAGAGTAACCCAGCACTATTCACTATTGGGTTCGTTAATTACATTCACTGATTTTGTAGTCCTTGTTCCTGGTACTTATTCATGCATGTTCAGCTACAGTAAAGTCAATGAGATTGCTTGTGACTTTGAGCACACCCGTGGAAGGGTTGTCCCAGCTAACACTGCAGGTTAGAAAACCCAAGCTGCATTTTGATTACAATCCCCACACTGCACTTCTCCCACCCCTCACTCCAGAAATGGGATTTCAGCCCATTTCTTGTGGTCCTACTGCCGCCCCCCTGGTTTCTGAGAGTCCTTGGATCACACACCAGCTCCATCGCATCCACATTCACCTTCAGCTTCAATCACGGCCTCTTCCCTCCACTAACATGAACTCACTCAGACACTTTCACATTTGGTTATATACCCAGTTCCTGGCACTCACATTCGTTTATGTTCAGCATGCTACACCCACACTTAATTACAATCACACCCTCACACTCCCCATTCAGTTACACCACCAGTGCTGCCCACCTCCCCCCACACTCAATTATAATCACATGTGATTAAACCTGCAATTCTGCACCTACAGTATAATCCTTCACTGGCATTCGCATCCACTTATGCTCAACAGCCTTCAGTGGGATGCACGTCTGCTCATCACATTCATGCACGCATGGGAACACCAGATTTCTTCTTTCATCCTGACAGCAGGGTGTTTTTTAGTTTTTCTTTCAGCAACACAAAGAGCACCCACTTTTTACCATGGAAGAGATAGACCTGCAGTTCCTGTGGCATGTTGCCTTTCCAGGAAATCACCTTGAATCCTTACTTTATACCTTCTGAAGAATATATGTTGTGGTTGTTCTTATTTTAGTATGTGATGGGAATGAAAGTCAAGGTGCCATTTCATAAAATGCTAGGCACTTCAAACAAAAGACAGTTCCTACCCTAAAAAGATGAGGGCTGTACCTATCTTTCAGCTGGAGAAAGGGATGGAGTTTCTTATGTAGGAATGTGAAGGTCACAGACTCTGTTGTGAGTCAACAACTCCTGTTGCATCTATGGAAATGTTATAAAAGCAAATTACTGATCTTCCCTAACACATGGCCAACCATTCACCGCTGCGGTGACTGGATGCCCAAGCAGTTTGCGGTCGTCTGAGACTATCTGTGTGTACAGTCCCTTCTGCATGACTTCATGGCTATCTTTTGCCTTTTGGTAATGGTGACATGCAAGTGAAATCCTTCTTCTCCTAAAGTCAGCAAAAAGGTTATTTCAGTGATCATGGGCCTTGCCCTTAGACCCATCAGGTCTTCCTGGTGATAAGACTCACCTGAGAGGTGTGCGAAGACCACACAAAAATGCTAACAAGAAATCTGGGCTGCTGTGGGACTGTTTTCACTGGATACATTTCATTCCAGCAACACCAACCATAGTTGCCCGTGTGCACCCACATGCACAGATACCTTATTATTTTTTCCAATGTTTAAAACCCATAGCCAGTCTGAATCAGACTTAAGAGGAAGCTCAGATAATCTGGAGTGATTTCTAAAGTAGGCTTTGATTTAGAAAGATAAGATAAAGCTCTGACTAAGAAGCCAAATTTCCAATTGCATATTCCTCACAGAGACTTGGACTCGGGGGTTTTTTTAATCAAGACATTAAAATCCCAATGAAATTCACACAGGTTCTTATGGAAGTGACAGCAGAGGTGGGGGGGGAGGGTGAAGAGAAAAAAAGAAAAAAAAAGTAAAAAACACACACACACCAAAAAAAAAAACCTAAAAAACTAAAAAACACCCTGCAGGATGAGACAGAGCCTATGGCTAAGTGCCTGCCACCACAATAGGATACACATGGCCTGTTCAAAAATGCCTTTGCAGGGAGCCAGGCCACAAATGAAAAAAAAAAAAAAAAAAAAAAAAAAGACGTGGTTTGGGGTTGAATTGGCCACTTTTTTATTACATAAACTATTGATCCAAATCAAGTAACTCTAAATCATTTAGGATGTCTTTGTTGATCCTGACCAGAACTAATATGTGTAGATAACCTGCACTTGGTCTTATAATTATCATTCCCTGCACGGCTACCACCCATCAGAAATCCCACTTCTGTGTATCTCAGGGAGGCAGGAAAGAAGATGAGTGAGAAGATAGGAAGGGACACAAACAGGAGGAACAATCTCTTTTCATTGTCTTAAGCAGTGTCTAAGTCTGAACAAACACAAGTGGCAAAGGTGGGGAGGACAAGTCTCAGTGTTATGGGGGTAGCACCCCCAGCATCATGCCCAGCATTGCATACAAGGAGGAATGTAATACCTGACTGCTCCTACCATAATTCCTGGCAAAGTCGACAGAAGGGGGTCAAGAAAAGTAAGAAGGGCAAAACACATCCTGTCATTTGTTCACAGAAAGATTAAAAAGCAAATATTTGCCACAACCTGATGACATTAAAGATGCTGTTTCTAACATAAATTATAATGCAATATAAAGAAATCGGAGGGTATTTCACAACAGCAGTTGTCATAATTTATAAAGATCAAAAGAGCAACAGAGAAATAATATTTGGACCAAAAGACTTGAAAAACTCTCCCATTTGAAGAGGATGAGATTAGGGTTAAGCTGCTGTGAACAGTCCAGGTTCACCCGTGATTATTGTAGTTGCAGATAAATTACTTTGCTCCGCTGTTCTTGGATGATTTTTATAAGTCAGAGACCTTTGGTCACCATTTTTCGAAGCTCCTGTTGACTGCTTGCTCCTCATTCTTTTTCAGGACCCCATATTTTAGCTGCCTTAAAGAATAAAGCCATTCTTCAAAAGGCATGTTAAATGTTACTACTCGATAGGACAGTCTTATGTGTCCCACAAAAATGGAAGCATTTTGGAAAACATGATGTGATCCTGATGTGACTGAAATAACACCTGTGAGTTTCTGCTTATATAAGGGAAGGATTAGGGGAAAAGATCAAATATCTGGGTTCAGAAGAGTGAAAAACATGATGATGACAATAAGGATTACTATTAGATAATTTGCTACCAATATGAAAAATAAAAAAATTAATGGTGTCACTGTCTAGGACATGTATTCTTCTTTTCAGCAGGTGATCAGTCAGTGTCTAGAGATGAAGGTGGTGTCAAAATATGAAAAATGCCTTTAGAATAGTAGTTTTCTGGAGACTTGATCTTAATGGACTAGTCCCAGCCCTGAGGGTCCTTCAGGATCTCAGTAGAGTTTCTGTGGCAGCATTGGCATCCCAGTACTCAGTTAACCTTCTCTTGTGAGCGTTTTTGTGGATTTACACCCAAAATGATCCAGATTGGATGATCGTAGTGGGCTAATTTCCTACGGAGTAAAGGAGAAAAAGCAAGGAGAATAATCTGGTTTACTATTAAAATCAAAATTATAATCAGGATGGAGCAGAGAGAAAGTTTGCAATTAAAAGGTCCCAGCTAAGATTTTGGGTTTACACCTCTCAAACAGCTTGTGGGAAAATAGTAATAACGACAACAATAAACACAGGAGCAATGAAAATGTGAGATCCCTATGCCTGTGCCCACAGTGAGAATAAAAAATGCAAAGCCTGGGCCACCTCGCCTTTAATTTCCTAACTGCTGTTTTGTAAGGCTGTGTCATGCTTCTCAGTTCAAACACGCTTTGGCTCTTTATTATTCATGGGCCTTTTTCTCAGTCAGTGGTGTTGAATAATAAAACAGCCCAGGATCAAATGGGCCAATTCTCCACGCCTGACACCAACTGCTACTGTTCGCTGGGCTCTGCCAAGCGTTGCCTCTGATAATGAGTGGGATTTGGTTAAACAGTAAATTAATGAATAATGAAATATCCAGGTTGATCAGTTAGAGAGCACGCTTGCTTTGCCCCCGGCCAAACGCCCGGGGCAGAAATTACTCTCAAACGGCACTTGCCTGTGTGCTGGGCTGGATAACTATTTTACAGCCTATTGCTTGACAGGATGTTAGGAAGGGGGCGAGGGGAAGGGGGGAGGTCGGGGGAAGCAAAGCGAGCAGGGCGATCCCCTTATCACCCCTCACGGAGGGAAGAAGGGGCCGGTTTGGGGCCGTGCAGACCCCACTAGAAGCGGGGAGGGTTGCAGAGGTGAAGGAGCTCGGTATGAGGCCGGGGGAAGGATGAGCTCCCTCCTAGACCTTCCTCTCTCCCAACTTTAGCAGGGGATTACCTTGACCTTGGCTATCACTGGGGTTAACCCAACTTTTCTTTCCCCCTCCGCCCCCGCATCAAGCTGTCAGTTCTCGCTTTGTATCAGCCTTGTCCGAGCGTGTTTCTGAGCGGGGTCCATCCCTCCTGGCAGAGGTTGTAGCCCCAGATTGCAGAAAAGAGCCTCCCGGAGCAGTGTGTCAGGTGTTTTTTGGCAAATATAAGAGAATGTGAAAGGCTGCCTGCACGGGGTTTGGGCAACCGCATATAAACAGGGTGAGACGGAGAAAGCATTGCAGCAAGGAAAAAAAACAGCCCTGTAGCCTTCATTTTCTGCAGCGGGAGAGATAAGTAGCTGTAAAATATTTCCCGCAGGTCTGTAGCACAAGTCCATAGATATACACAAACACACACGCACGATTTCTACAGCTAGAGGAAGGGGAAAAGCCCTTCTTGACTTTTCACATCCGCCCTCCAAAATTGCACAACGCCCCAGCTCCGTCTGTGTGTTTTGGGGCAGGGGTTTTGCTCCACAGTGGCGAGAAAACCACTAATTATCACCTTTTATCCAGAAGGGAAACTCTCTGTAACTAATTCTCCCTCCCTCCTTTTTTTTTTCTTTTTCTTTTTAATGATTATTCTTTCTAAACTTTCTAAATAAGCCCCAATTTCCCAAGCCAAGCCAGAGCAAGGAGAGGGGGTAGGAAAAAAAAAAAAAAAAAGGAGAGGGCGGAGAAAAAAAAAAATGTCTGTTTTCAAACTGCGACTTTACAGGTCGGGGCTGAGTTACTTTCGCTCGTCTCATGTCACTCCTAAGTTAAAGTTTAAAGAAACCTTTGAAGCGTAGTGAAGAAGGAGGTCCCTGCTACGCCTCGGCCGTCGCCCCCGTCCTCCCCCGGCAGCTGCCGGGTGCAAGGAAAAGCTCCAGGCTCCGGCTGCAATGGCAAAGACCCAGGAAAGCGAGACTGGAGGGGTTTAAATTATCGTCTCCTTCATTTTCTCAGCTTTCTTCACTCACCTGCCTGCAGAGTGTTCTGTGAGCGTAAGGATGAGCAGCGGATGAACCGGCGGTTCTCTGGAGGAGGTTAAAGCCGGGGTTTATTTTAATCGTCATACAAAAGCATCTCCCGCATTCACCGCCGAATGTTAATATTAAAATGCAGAACTTTTCGTTTTAAAATATTTCGCCTTCTTCCTTTCAATTTTAAACAGATTTTTTTTAATCCAGTCCATTTGCGTGAAAAGCATTTATCCAAAAATGCTTTCTAGCCCCTTTTGCAGTTCTGACACCACCACCCCTTCCCATTGTTACCAGTTATTGTACTGTGATTTTCCATACAGAGCTGGACACAGGCTCCCTGTTTTTCCCAGCCAAAACAGGATCCACTCTGTACTGAAATAACCAAAAGTATAGAGGAGACAGGGACTTACTCTCGCCACAATCGTTGCTCACAGCTTTTGGGAGGAACTGCTCCTGCAACTTTTGGTTGTTTGGGGTTTTTTTTGCTTTGCAGGCAACAGCAGTTTTCAGTTAAGTCACTGGGAGTTTTTCAGGAGCGAAGACTGTCGGGTGATGCTCTGAGCACCAAGAGCGAGATAAACTATTGTTAATGCTGGTTTCATGGGGCAAAAGATCCTCCTTGGTGCTTTAATGTATTTTTACAAAGAAATGTCCACAAGCACTTCATTCACCTTGGCGTCTTAAGCGAGTAAAACTCTGGCTATAATTGCAACTGTACCCAATGCTCTTTGTAAATCTCAACACGCACTAATTTCTGCTTAAAGGAAATGTTCCTCTCGACCTGAGGAAAGCATCCTCCTCGCATGTTGTCAGAAGATGACGGCTATTCCACACACGCCGCTGTTTATTTATTTAATAGCACTAATAATCACCGGCACAGCACCTCCCTACGCCGGAGAACCGGGGAGGTCACACTGCACCGAGTAGCCCTCAGGACCGTGTTTGTCTTTGCTTTAAAAACACTTTGCCAAGTGTTAAACCTTTTTTTTTTTTTTTTTGGGGGGGAGGGTGTTTGTTTGTTGTTTGGTTTTTGGGTTGGTTTTGTTTGGTTGGGTTTTTTTTTTTTTCTTTTTTTCTTTTTTTCTTTTTTTCTTTTTTTTTCTTGGTGGGGGATTTGTGGTTTTGTCTTCATATTTTTTTTTGGCTGTGGGGATTTTTCCATTTGCCCCGTCCGGGGCAGGGGAGGGGACTAAAAGGATTATTGTCTCTGGATATTCCGGTGAGAAATACATACGCAAACATACACACACTCCTTTAATTTCAGTGTTGTTTGGAGGAAGCTCCAAAGTAATTGCGGTGATTTCGTAATTGCGTGAGATTCTGGGTTTTTTCCTAGCTCCATATTAAGGAGAAGGTATAAAGACACTCTTAACTCGTAAATCCCCGGAGATTTCCTTCTCCCCCGCGACCAGAAAGCGTTCACAGGCAGAGGAACGACTTGCTGGAAGCGAAGTCAGGGCAGTGCTTTCCCCGCTGCCCCGGGGCACCGGATCGGGCCCCCAGGGCCGTCGGATGCGGGGAAATCAGAGCCCTGGTCCGTGGCGGGAGGAAAGACCCTTTGCACCGGCTGGAGTCTATGGCAAGGGTTTAATTCCGAAGGCAAATACGAGGAACATATTTTTTCCACGTTCCTTAACTCATAAAAGTCAGTAGTGGTGCGCGAATGGGACCAACTCTGCACGACGAAGCGGAGCTACGCGGAGTTGTGACATGACATGTAACACGATGTCCTAGTACAACTGTGCACATACACAGACACACGTCCAGCTACAAGGGAAAAAAATACGTATGGATGCCTGTTTACGAGAGAGACAGAAAGAAACAAAGCAATTCAGTAAATATATTGGTACTGGGGGTTATTTAAGACATTTGACTAGTTCCATCATAGGGACACCAGATGTTATTTATGAGGTCTCATATAAATATGGGCCATACCATGCAGGTGGGGAGCGAAAAGGGGGGAAAAAAACCTGCAAAACGAAGGAAGACAAGAAAGGAGTGCACCCCAAAGGGATGAAAGACAAAAATGATGTTTATGACTATATAAATCAAGGTGAAGTTTTGTAATGGAAACTAGAACTACCTAGAGCTTTAAAAAGAGATTGAGGCAAGAAAGGAGAGATGGAGAGAAGGTCCCCGCTGGTGATGACTGGGAAAGCAGATTATAACATCAGACCGGTGGGGAGGGGAAGTTTTGATGAGCTGGGTTAGTGCTGCTATACATTTATTTTTAACCTTAGCTGGGGGAGAAGCCAAGAGAGGAAAAAGGACCGGGAGATAAGGGAGAGAGAAGGAGAGAAAGAGAGAGAGAGGAAAGAGAAAGAGAGAAAGTAGAGGAGAAAGAAAGAGAGAGAAAGAGAAAAGGAGAGAGGGAGAGAGAGAAAGATAGAAATGAAGAAAGACAGAGAGGGAAATAGGGAGACGAGAGAGAGCAACAAAGAGAGAGGGAAATAGGGAGAGAAAGAAAGAAAGAGAGAGAGAGAGAAAGAGAGAAAGAGAGAGAGAGAAAGAAATAGAGAAAGAGAGAGAGAGAAAGAGAGAAAGAAAGAGAGAGAGAGAAAGAGAGAAAGAAAGAGAGAGAGAGAGAAAGAGAGAAAGGGAGAAAGAGAGAGAGAAAAAGAGAAAGGGAGAAAGAGAGAGAGAGAAAGAGAGAGAAAGAGAGAGAGAAAGAGAGAGAGAGAAAGAGAGAAAGGGAGAAAGAGAGAAAGGGAGAAAGAGAGAGAGAAAGAGAGAAAGAGAGAGAGAAAGAGAGAGAGAGAAAGAGAAAAAGAGAGAGAGAGAAAGAAAGACAGACAGAAAGACAAACAGAAAGACAGACAGAAAGAAAGACAGAAAGACAGAAAGACAGAAAGACAGAAAGACAGAAAGACAGAAAGAAAGAAAGAAAGAAAGAAAGAAAGAGAAAGAGAATATGATTTTGTCTTGTTGAAGACCATTGGGAAAATGCAGTGGAACAGAGATCAGCAGGAATATTCCTTCTTTGCTGACACCAGACCCGCGGTGCCTCAGCCCCTCCAGCACCGCCGGCTCCAAACCGTATATACATATATACGTGCTTTGAATTTGCGACCTTGACACTGTTGCCGGGAGCCTGGGAAATTCGGGGTGAGCCCTTCCTCGTCTCGTTGGGTCCCATTTTAAAGGGACCTCCCGGTTTCCACAAGAGGCTGTTTCTGCTGAGTTATAAAAGAGCTTTCCTTGGTGCATTTTTTTTAATCCCCTTTTTACATAACTGTTGCACAGTTCTTGGGCAACAGAGAAACTTCCTGATCGCCTTGTCCCCCAGACAACCCTCTCAGACTCCTCTGGGAACTGCGAGAGCTGTTTTGAAAGGCTTCATGCAAAACATACGCTTTACTAAAAATAATATAATCGGTGCGATTAAAACAAAAGAAAACAAACTACAAAAGCAAGGCATGCAGCCTGGCTTTTGGAAATCTGCTCCAGTGTCGCTGGTCTCCCCAGTTCTCTCTGCCCACTGGCATCCTTCAGCCCACATCTGCCTGCAGGGCCCGGGGAGGTTTGGGGTGTCCCCACTCCTCGCCTTGCAAACCCTCGGTGAAAAGGAGGAAAAGGGGGGGTTAAGTGGGGTTCTCTTTTCTCTTTTGCTCGCAGCTCCGCTGCTCCCCCCACCTCCTTTTTCCTCTGCCCGGACCCTTGGCACTGCTGTGTCCCCGTCGTCCCGCCTCCCCCGACCCGCTGCCTCCAACCCGGGCCCCCCAAACTTGCTCCGGGCGATTTTGCCATCACACCGAGAAGAGAAAGTAGGTCACGGCTGAGTCCAAGCCTGGCTGAAGCCGAGGCAGCCGAGCCTCGAAAGCTTCCCCATAAAACAGACTTTGGGGTCGTCATTTGCAATGTCTTTTTTTTTTTTTCTTTTTTTTATTATTACGATGATGATGATTTATTTTGGACACCTTGGGCGATCAACTCAGTCGGCTCCCGTAGTCCAAGCTGGAAGGAGAGGGAGAAGGGAGGTAGTTTGGGAGGTGGAGGTGGACATGGATTTATTTTTTGCTATTCCCCCACCCCACCACCCCACGAGAGAAACATTAAGTTGCAAAAACCGATCCACTGCCTGTTACGGCTCCTGTATCTCTCAGTCTGCCCTCTTAAACTAGCGCTCTCTCTAAAAGCCAACAGATAAAATCCAACCCAGACAAATCTTCAGAGCCGGTATTTAACTACAACAGGTCACCGCAGTAAAAGCGATGCTTTAAACCGGTTTCCGCCCTCGGGGCTCCCTGTTTGAGCACGCGTTTGTGTTTGTTTTCAGGGTGACTGTGCGGGAGGGTTAAATTGACAGCCCTTTCCAGCCTCTGACTTACAGGAAAAATAAATAAGTAAATAAGTAAGTAAATAAAGAAATAATTTTTTAAAAGGTGCTTTTTATGATATGGTGCTTTTCATGATAACACCTAAAAAAAAAAAAAAAAGTCCTGACGCCCTCCTCCTTCACCCAAACGCAGGGTAAACCCCGAGTCACTCCGGAGTGGCTCCGGGTTAGCCCTGGGGATCCGGATTTGCCCTCGTCTCTTCTTCATGAGTGTCGGTTACAAACCGAAATAAAACCGACTTGGGAATGGAGGGGAGGGAAGGTGGAGGTGGAGGAAGAAGTTATTTTGGTTCTAATATTTTCTTTTGCTAATTAGTGGTGCTGCAACTGAAGACCTAAAGGTAGAAAATAATCCCGCGTTGTGGATACGAACATCACTCCCGATCCGTATATAGGAGTATCTATATACATATACATACATCCACGTATACATAAATGAAACGTACAGTAACAGTAACACAGCAGTGGGGGGAAAAATAGATTCCTGATATTGAAGGCTTACATAACCTTTTCTTTTAATGGCTACTACTTCGAAAAGGAGAAGAAGATTTACTCCTAATTCAGGTGGTAAAAGCAAAATGAAACGAAAGCTCACATTACCATGACATGAGATTTATTATAGGTCTGCTTAGAATGAAGAGGTAAGAGTGGTAAAAATATGGACACTTTTGAATCAGACAGAAATAAAATACCAACATTTCTGAGAAGCAATATTTATTGTCTTTTTTTTTTTTTTTTTTAAATGTAGAGACATGTCCTGAATTTCCCCAAAGCCTAGACTGGGAAAATAAAGACTTCTTGGTGTTATAAGTAAATCCGTCTGCAGAACCGAAGCAGCACCAACATTCAAAAAAACTGAAGAGGAAAATACAACAAAACACAACAATCTCTTTTTTTTAATTCTTATTCTTATTATTTATGTAAATCAGGTCATCACTGGACAAGAAACCAATTTCTACCCATTACCATAACAGCTTGTCTATAAAGAACAGAAAAGATTCAGATAGGATACTATCTAGTCAAGCGGGATTTTTTTTGTCGGTTTTGTTTTTTTCTTTTTTGTTTGCTTTTTTTTTTTTTACTTTTTGTTTTTAAATTCCCTCACCCATTCACAGAGGTATAGATTCACAGATAAATAACCCAAAAACTACTTGCTCGCCATATTTACACATTCCCGTTAAATTAAGCATAAATAAATATATACAAACTCAATACTGAATGCCTCTCCGCATTTCTTCTCAGGAAGAGTCAATAAACTGATATTTCTCACTACATGGTCAGATTTTTCAAGAAGAGGAGGTGAAAGGGGTGGTTTGGGGTATAAAAGGAGAATTTATCTTTTTTTTCTTCCATCTTTCCAGTTTTTCATTAACTTTTTCAGAGCTTTGCATTTGGGGGTTGTTTTGCTTTATTCCTCGCTGGCACACAATATTTTGTTTCTCACGAATTATCCAAACGCTTGCCAGTGTGTTTGGGGATATTTTCTTTTACTTTTTTTTTCCCTTTCTATAAGAAAATATACTATTTGTAAAAAGCCTACGGTCTCTCTTACATAGGGAACCCGGAGAGAAAGGGTGAGTTTGGCTGAATCGATCTGGCAATGCCTACGGCAGCTGAAACGAGCACCAAATTCTCCGAGAAACATATTAAAACAAAGCCGAATAGGTCTGCGTGATAAACCGGTCAGAAAGAGATGAGCAGGGGAGAGGAATAAGCCCTCTGGGCACAGCTAAAGGTCTTTAAACCATCCTCCCCCTCCCACCCAGCCCCAAATGCAAATTTGGGGATTTTGGGAGAGGTTGGTCTGGGATGCAAAGGGACTTGAAACAGCTTCTCACAGAGAATTTCTATTAGGTGGGACAAGACACGACCCGATTTTAAAGAAATCATCGGGTTGTAAAAGGATTCCCATAAAATTGACTTCTTGTTTCCTTCACACCTTGTGTGAATAACAACCAGGGGAAAAAAAAAAAAAGTCAGGGAGCATACAAAAACAAAGAATTTGCCCATAGAAAGTAAAGAGCTGTCATTAAAAAAAAAAAGGGAGAGACTAAGAATGAAATTAAATTTACAGCAACCCACCTGTTTGGTTTGAAAACAAACTTTTCACGGTCTCTCCTCAAACTTTTCCCTTGAGTTAAAAAACAAAGCTGCCGTGTTAATCCTCCTGTTTATTGATTTATGATCCTGAGGAAACTAAATCTTTTAATAACTCGATTATCAGATAAGCATCTGAGGTGCCTCGCCAACACAAGTAGTTGAGTTGGGAAAGTGCAGGGGAGCAGGAAAATGCCTTCCAGGGGGAGATTGAGTTTAGTTTTTGGGGGACCTCAGTCCTCAGCATTGATAGGACATTTCTCTCTGGGACCAGTACTAGGCTGGGAGAAGAACAGAGACAGGTACACTCCTGTGTTGTGTTTAAATCAGAAAACTGGTGGATTTTGTCTCCCTGCTTTGGGGAACAAACAAGGAGCTTCCCACCAAAATCAATGGGAATTTTACATTTGCCTTTATTTCGCCTGAGCAAAGCACAGCCTGGGTTTTGCCTGTCTATTCCAGGTAGAAGGCACGAGGGGCAGATCCAAAGTTGCCAGGAGTTGCCAATTGAAACTCTTCCCTCAACCTTCTCAAGGTTTAGGTCCTGGTCCAGGTGACCAAACCTGTGCCTAAGGGAGATTTCAGCAGCTGGATCAGGGCTTCACACATGTGTGCACGTGCACACGTGTGTGCAGGTCTTTCCCCAAGAAGTTGCAAGAAGTCCTCCTCATTAACCAGCAGTGGTGGTGTGATACTGTCTTCTGCAGTTAAAAGGAGCATCCCCAACATCTCTCCAAAGACAAGGAAGGGCCATTTCCAATATCTCACCAAAGCTTTCAGCTGGAAGCTCTGGAATGACAGGGATCAGGTCCCCATGTCCCTATGTGGAGGTGGGGAGGTGGAAGACTGCAAGCTAACTTGAGGTCTGCCTACACAGGGCTGGATCATGGTGGAGGGTTGGACCCATGGGCTCCTCACAAAGGCTTTTTGCAGAGGGTGGGCAAAGCAACATTCAACAGTTTGTGCTCAGCCCCAACAAACAGAATAGTCTCGTCAGGAGATAAGCTTTCAGGTGGTGCCATTCATTCCTCCCCAGACACATACAGATGCAACCCTTCCTTTTCCCGTGCATCACTGCTGGGACATACCCTGCAATGGAGCTTGAATTGTCCTTCTCCAGGTCCTGCTGAAATTGTAGATGATTGGCAAAGGGTGGGCTTTGGAGGACCAGTGGGGGGCTGCTCTTCATTCTGGGGGTCCTCAGCCTACTGATGTGGGATCCATAAGATCTACATCACCCAGGGAACCACACTTCCTCTGGTGACATCCACAGGGCCATGTCAATCACCGAATCCACTGCCAGGGTCAAAGAGTACCTCCAACTCACCCCAGCAGCCCATGGAGAAGGCAGTCTGCCTCAGTTTCTCCCTTTTCTCACATGACATTCCCCACAATACTCTGTCCCAGAAGAACCAAAGGTACTTGCATGAGGAGCAGCTCCAAAGGGGTCAGTGCTCCTTAGGGCTGGGTGATTCCTGAATTTCTACTGCCACACACATTTCCAACTCACAGGTAGGAAACAAGAGCCAAGACCTTCACTTGCTGCACAAAGATTTGAAAAGCAGAGCAGGCCCTCAGCTGTAGCCATTTCTCAGACAGCTAATGACACTAAGGGTGACAATCAAGGGGCTCATTTGCTTTTTTCAAGAGAATTTTGTCAGGGGATAGGGAGTGTATTGCTGAATTATTTCTCCCTCACCATCCACTTTGGAAGGTATCGAGAAACTAAAACAAGGCTAAGGCTTCTCTTTTTTTTTTCTTTCTCTCCATCATTCTGGCTTTGGGTGTGCCTGCTTAGGTGGGTAGGATTGCTGAAGCTTTAACAGGAATCCCAGGACAGGCCTGACCCCACTGGAGTTTTGCCAGTGACTCCAGGAGATTTACCCGCACCCAGTAACTCTTCTGACATAAGCAAAAAGATGTGCTAGTGCATGAACTCTGTCCCACTGAGAAACACAGGTGATTACCCAATACGGCAGAATTTGACTAGGAATTCACATCCTTACACTTCAGCATTATTTATACCATAGAAGACAAAGAAATGTATGTTTAAAAAAAAAAAAAGGAAAGAAATCAGACTCCCCTGTACCCCCCCAAATCATATGCATAAGACATCCTGTCACACACCAAACCACCAAGCAAAACATTGGAGTTAAGAAGTATTTTCCCCCCTGCATTGACTTGTTCTAAAGCAAGAGTCACAAGACAGGTCTTTTTTTAAAAAAAGCTTTCTAAGAGAAACAGATTTCCTCAGACTGAGCTCAGAAATCAGGATATTCCCTGGCAAGCCCTCCCCACTCCCATCACGAGGAGCCTGCTCACATGGCAACCCTTTCCTCCCTGGGTACAAAACCCTAGCGCCAAGCAAGTGTGGTAACATTCAACACAGCTCTTATTTTCTTTGCAGCATTACACCTCAGTTTCAACTTATATTTTTTTATCTCATTCAAATTATTCCCTTTGAGCTTCTTTAAAGAAGTGCACCTACAGAATTCGGAAACAACTGGCTTTGATTTGAAAAAGAAAAAAAAAGTATCAGAATATCAGAATTGTTGATTTTTTTTCTCTGTACCTGATATATTGTGTAGGGATCTCTAGTCCTCTTTGAAGAAGCTCATAAGCCAAGCGGGCAAAGCTTTAGGAAACAGAAGAAAATAAAATAGTGCATACTCCTGAGAAAGAATTACATACTAATATCACTCATTTTTTGTTGTTGTTAACAGTTCTTTAAAAATGGGGGAAGATATCTCTCACACACACTAGTCAAGGAAATTAAGGACTGAAACATTGGCATAGTTAGGAATATAAAACTCCCTAGAGAAAAAGAGGAGATCTCAGAAAATTAAGAAATCAGGCAGCACTGACATTTTACCAGACCCTACTTTCAAATTTTGCAACCCATTATAGACAAGGCATTTTACCATCAAAGGCAAGTACTAAATTACAAAGGTATGTTTGCACACATAAATATGTGTGGCTATGCACACATATTAAATATATATGTATATATTTATATACATACATATATATACAAACATACACAGGATGCACACGCACCCCATCAAGTTATGTATGTGCATATGCATATACACACACATAAGCACACACGCACCCACACACGCCTGTAAACGCTGGAAATCTAAACAGAGAGTCTGTCTAGACCAGGAAAAACAAAAAAAGTTCTTAAAAAATACAGTCAGTTAATTCAGCTGAGCTACAGTGTCTTGAAACTTCCCGTCTAATGGCATTAACGTGAGACGCCATGAACGCAGCACGAACTGGCTGGTGTTGGTGACTTCGGCTCCTTTCCTAGTCTAGACAGAACCAGGGTGGTGAGATGAGATGGGAAGAGCTCGGGGGGGGAATGATGTGATGGGGTTGCTCAGAAAGGAACGCTCTGGAAGATCATTTTAGCTAGAGGAGTGGAGACAGGACGTCATTAAAAAAAAAAAAAAAAAAAAGAAGCAAGACAGACCGTGCAGCTCAATAAATCAAAGCACTGACACCAAAAATGTTTCTCCGATTTCTTCCAATAAGTTATTCATTTCTTTCTTTTATTATTATTATTAATTATTATTATTATATTCCCCTCCCCCCGCCCCCCAATCATTATTTAAAAAATGTGAAAGAACAGAAGCGGGAATAAAATCCTGGTGGTTGTCTTCAAATATTCCTGGCAAGAGACTCTGAACCACTGGTCTTGCACCATTGTTCTCCTCTGATCTTAAATTATTGTCTTTCTTTTATTATTATTCTTATTACTGTTATTATTTTGTCCTACCTAATAGAATTCTTCCGAAGCCCAATCCAATATTTTTAAAGCTAAAATTAAGACGGTTTTGTTTTAAAAGATTATCTCTCTCTTTTCTCCTTTTATTTAACTTTTTTTTTTTTTTAATTTTTTCCCCTCTCTCTCTTTCTCTCATTTTCTGTGTTTCTCTTCCTTGTCTCCAGTTTTACTACCTGGTCCTTCGCCAGATGTGTGCCTGTTAGCAGTGTTGTTGTTCAAGAACATCTTGTCCATGCCTTTGAGAGCTTCAGTCAGGTAGTTTTGAAGGGCCGTGAGGGCAGCGCAGATAGCGGGGGCCCCAAAGCCGTGAGTGATGAGGCTGAAGTGAGTCAAGCAGCTCTGAATGCCCGGTTCCAAAATAGGGGTGGGCCGGCTGTTTCCAATGGGCGTCCTGTCCTGGGCCAAGAGATCTGTAAATTCTTTACAAAGTTGCCTGCATGGAAGAAAAAAAGGCAAAGAGAGGACAAGAGAGAGAGAAAAGCAGTGGTTAGGCTCATCCCACACTTCTCCAACGCAACCAAGGCTGAAGAAAGAGGTAGGTTCAAGTCAAAGGTGATCTCAAGCCCCAGGATGGGATCTTTTTCATAGCCAGTTTGGGTTGGAAGGAACTTTCAAAGCTCATCTAGTTCAACTCCCCTGCAATGAGCAGGGAATCTTCAACTAGATCAGGTTTTCCACCTTCCTTTCCCCCAGCAGCACTTGGGGACTGACCATGACAAGCCAGCAGCTCCCTGCTCAGGATGATGTTCTTCAGGAGAGAGGTTTCTGCAATTGCAGGATAAGACCAGGTCTGGAGATAGAAATCTCTCCAGCAGCCACAAGGATGTCCATTGTTCCTGCTCATTGCAGAGGGGTTGGACTAGATGACCTTCGAAGGTCTCTTCCAACCCAAACTATTCTATGATTCTATGATTCTGAAGCACTGTGAAAACCCAGCCCTGCTTGGTGGCTCTAGAAATAACAGAGACTGAAAGGGAGATGGTTCACATGGTGTGAATTTTGAGGCTGTCCTATGTAAGGACAGGAGTTGGACTCAATGATCTTTGTGGGTCCCTTCCAACTCAGGACATTCTGTGATTCTATGAGATGCTCCATGGGTCTGTTATCCACCCATCTTCCTGGAGGCTTGACCCTGGCTCAAAGCAGCTCCCACCAATGCTATTACTGGAGGAAAGTGCAACCATGTGCTGAGAGCTACTGGGTGGCACAGAGACAGGGTGTAGGAAAGGGCCAAAGTGGAGCATCCTCTGAGACTGCTCAGGCTGAGCCACCTTATTGAGAAAGATCAGAACTTTGGGACTCCATGCTGGCTTATTTATTGCATGAGGAGCAAAGCGAGCACCTCCAATTTTATTTTGGGGAGTGACATCCCAATTAACACATCAGAGTTGACCTCTGGCTCTTGTTTGTCTGCCCACACCTTTGAAAACTCAGATTTCATTTTTATAATTAATTCCCTCACCACCACTTTCTTTTGCATTGCTCTGGTCCAAAAGGCCTTCAAGTCAACAAGTGCCTGAGAACGTACAAACCCTGAGGGCTGGTGTGGTTCCCTAAAGAATAGTTTCTTTGAGGCAAATGCCTACCCAGGGACTGGAGAGAAAAGGGCTGGAATTAAAAAAAAAAATCACTTAAAAAAGGCGTTCGGCTCCCATCCTCTGAAATTCTCTGAAATTCCCAGTGGTTTAAAGGTTTCAGAGGGTGGAAAAAGATAAAGGTCTACTTCTATGTGTATTATCCATTAAGAAAGTGCAAGAGAGGAAACTTTGAATTTGGAGAACAAACAGTAATGAGTCCAACATTTTACATCTTCAAAGAGCAAAGCAGGGTCTGTGAGCAATTAAAGTTCTGGGACATTAATATCTTCTGACCCTGCGGAAAAGGGCAATCAAATTCCAATCACGTCTAAAAAACATCTGGACAAATTTGAGCAAATGATTTTTCAACCCTCCATATATTTCTTTAAATTACACTATCATCTGAGGCAAGCCACGTTCCAGAGTATGAAATAAATGAGAGTTGCTTGGGCTGGTATTTTTTTCCTTTTCCTTTTTTTTTTTTTAACCTTTTTTTTTCTTTCTTTCTTCCAGATAGACAGGGATATGTGGAGACACAGAGCACCCACCATCGAGGACCCAAGCAAACTATGGAGCACCCAGTTAATAGCCTGGGAGGCAGAGCCAAGTGTAAATCATCTGATACAGCACATCCACCGAGAAAGTCCCAAGAGAGAAAGATGAGCTGAGAGGACCAAACTGAGCATCAGTACGAGTACATGGTGGTGGTGGAGGGTGTTTCTTTTTTGTTGTTTTTTTTTTTTTTAATTTATTTCTTTAACCCTATGGAAAGGACATTGGTGTTTGGTAGCAGACAAACAAGTGTGTGTGAGCAGCAGGAGGGACAACTAGACATGCTATGGAGGCAAAATATAGATATTTGGTCTCCTTTCCATAAATATTTTTGAACTGGGGAGGGGCTTGGAAGAGATGTATGGTAGCTAGGGGACAGTCACCTACATCCTCTATAGGGACAGCGTGTGTGGGCAGAAACCCCACTGCAGAGGGACGCTATAGAGTCTCCCCTGCCCATAGGAGGATACGAACACCTTTTCTCCCCACGGGGCCGGTATAATTTGGGAACCGGAAAATCCGTCTGCTTTCAAAACGAGCCCAGAGGGAGGGTTTAAAGAGGAGGAGAATTTTCTCTTTACTCACTTCGTCGCAAGCAGCATATTTTTCCTGGAGTGGAGGTCGCTGGGGTCCGTGTGCTGTCTGTTCAGGTACTCAGAAACAGCTTTGGCTGGGAATTCCGTTTCGCAGATGTACCCAAAATCCCGAGCTAAATGAACGGCCTCACCTGGAGGAGAACGACAAGGGCATTAGCACCTCCGGGCACCGCCGGCCCCGGGCTGAGCTGGTCCGACCTGCCGGGGACTCGGCGGGGGCAGCGGGGCTGTTGCCCGCAGCTCCCTCCGGGAGAGACCAGCTCCTTCGGGCCGTCTGTATAAAACTTATATCATCCCTTACACCTTAGGAACAGGCTCCGGGTATAGGTTTTTCCCTCCACAAGCCCTGTTTTGGGGGTAGAAGTTAGTTGCCGGGACAGATTTTCAGCTGATGGGGTTTGCATTTGCTACAATGCACTTGTGATGGTACGTACACATGGAGCTGAGTGTGCAGAACTGTGGGAGAAGTATGCACACATACATACACACACACACACACACTTTCAAATGAACTGGGACCAAAAAAAAGCAAGGGGAAACTCAAATCCCGAAAGACAGAAAGATCCAAACTTCCCTTACAGCAGAGAAACAGTTCCTGTTTCAATACACCAGAACACTGTCCAAAATTTTACAGATGTTGACATAATGTTAATATTCATGTCAGTTCTTTGTGTGTGTGTTTATATACACACTTCTTTGTACACAGAACACTTGCATCATTATCACAATTATTGCCACATCTGTAAATTAATGAAGATATCTGACTTTCATCCGACAGAAATTATTAATTTTCTTTCTTAACTGACCATCATGCAGCAGGAACTCCTGTCTGCCCGGTGGAGGATTAGCGACTAATGGTAATCTTTTCTGTGAAAAATAATAATTACTGTAATTCCAATTGTCACTTTTCCTGCCTGCCTGCTTTCAGGTTTCTTGCCTTCAGAGGTTCGTGCCATCCAACTCCTACGGATATACTTTATGCCACGAGAAGAAGACAGTAGCTTCAGAAAAGAGGAGAATAGGAAGTGGGGGGAGGGAAGGGAAACCCAGGCTCAAGGGGGATTCCACCAGATTATAGCTCAGCCCCTCTAGAATAAAGCGTTAAACCCTTTAAAGCACCGCCTGAGGGACCAGGGGGGGAAGATTTCCAACCCTCAAACCAGATATGCCTAATAACTCCAGGACCACGTTATTTTTAACGATCGAGAGTTGCTTTCCAACGTCGTCTTCTGCTTTCCAAAGCTTCTTGCTAATCACCAAACCGCTTAATGAAAGCGAGGGCAGCCGGCGGAGCCTGGGGAGTCCCCGCCACGGCCCCACCGCCCCGGGCAGGGTCCCCCCAGGGCACCGCTCGGGTAATCCCGGCCGGAGCGTTTCTGCTCTCGGCGATACAATTGCAGCGACGCTAAAGCCTGGCTGGTGGCAGAAAAGAAAGATAAATCTCCAGCAGGTGCAGCTACTTTCAAAATAGAGGGAGCTCTCTGGAGGTAAACTGTTGATTTGTAAGGAAATCAGGGGAGAGGAGGGTAATGTACACCTTATTACACACTTGACACAGATTTTAGCATCACTACACAATCGCGCAAGCTTTGGAACCTCAAACCAGCTTCGAGGAGGGGCTGATTTTTCTGTGAGTAGGATGCTCTTGTTTTCACGTATGTGCACGAAAACAGGTGTTAAAGGGCTGTTCTCACACACGTCTCCTATAGCGCGACCCTAATCCATAACCTGCGCTGTGCTTTGCACACTCAGCATAACCTACAAGCAGGTACCAGAAGCAGCTCGTTAATACCAGTCCCCATCTTTTTACCAACCTGCCTTCAGCTCTGCATGCGGTAAGGTCTTATCACTCACACAACTCAATCAAAATAGTTGAAAAGTTAATATCCAGCACAAATGTTTATGCATGCTTATATGCAGAAGAGATAAGTGGATTATTTATACGCCTCTCGGTGTGTATGTGTAATGTAGATACATATAATTCATAATTGCACCCATACTATTTCGGCTATGTGTTTTTTGGAGAAAGTCCAACTTCTCATAGCATAAGCACGCACATATCCTAAACATATTAGTGGCTCTACATTTTACTTTTCACTACGTTGACGATAAATCACAGAAACATGCCGAGCACCAAAATGACATTAGTTGACTTGAAATGAGGTGAAACTTCAGTCTCCCCTTCCCTCTCTCCTTCCTCAGAAATAGCTTGTCTCTTTATTCAGTTCTAGCCACCTTAAGGTAAACCGTGCTCTGCGACTCTTTAATTGCTCTGATTTCTTAATGTATATATAAAAATACAACCTGTATTATTTTTCTTTGCTGAGCATCCCGTAGTGGCCAAAAATAAGCTCGGGAGGAGCGAATTAGTGAGAGGATGGAGTAGACGTGGAGTCGGAGAGCACAGGCAGGAAATCAATAGCAATGAGGAATGGGACAGCCATGCAGAATCACACACATATACACGTACATATATACATACATATACACACACACACGACCGCATTCTTGACACCAAGAGGAATCAACGACCAGTGATTTCATTTTTGGGAATGGGATCCTTAACCTTGCCGGTGTTCATCTTAACCCGCCCTAAATGTCACCTTTGCAAGGTTTTCCCACCTGATCCCTAAAGTTTGGGGCTTTGGGGTTTTTTTATTATTATTATTTTTTGGTTGGTAAAATGTCAGACACGAGTTCAGAGCAGGCAGGGGTGTGAAGGGAGCTGCGACCCTCGGCTTACCTTCCACCAGGGAGGTGAGTAAAGTGACATTTGCGGCCTTACGCCTGCCGGCTGGTAAATTCAAACCGATTTTTTCTAGCCTTTCTCGCAAAGATCTCCCCCCGTTTTTCGATTTGGCTCTAGAATGGCAAAGAAATTAACATCGTGATTAACCCCGCAAGTGTTTCTGGAAGAAATGTTTAGTCTGTGCAGTCAGTGGAGCCTGGGAGGGTTTTCACTCGACGTGCTTTGGGTGTGTCGGTTTCTGCTCGGGTTTGCTGAGATTTGTTTAATTTCTCCCAGGGGTAGGAGTGGGGATGAACCCACTTTTCTGCCTATTTTATCCAGGGAAATCAAATAATGCCGGATAGCAATAATTAACGGATAGTGTTCTGATCTAGAAAGCAAGTGGGTTCCTACTGTATGACACTAACTCGTGTTAGGACGCAGTGGGGAGATGGGCAGAAAGATAGAGGAGAAGAATTAAATCTTCAGTTATTCCAGGAAAGAGCCAGAAGGGGAAGAAGAACAAGGGAAAAAAAACCTGAGAGGCTCGAAGGGAGAATGTATGTGCCTGTGGATAAATAGAAAAGGGGGAAAATACTTATGAAACTTCAGGAACCCTTTCGTGAGTGTGTATGAATGTGTTCTTGTGCAAAAAGGCGATGCTGGGAGGAAGAGCCAACCCAAAGGCAGGAAGCGTTATACAGGGGGAACTGAGTGCCTGAAGGAAGATTCGAATATCTGTCGGAGGTTGCTGATAAGGACAATAAAAGGATGAGTGAGCTATAGGTGGGAAATAAAGAGCTATTGTTTCGACGCTTATACATATGTAAACCCTCAGGGATGAAACCTTGCGACCTGCGAAATCAGGGAGAGTTTGGGCACTAACGTCGAAGTTCATCCCAAATATCTCTTAGTTCTGACTTAAAATTTGTCTAAGAATTAGCAGTCACACTTAGAGTGAGGAAACCAGGAACGACAGAGAAGCCAGACTGGCTTCCCACTATTTTATATCAAACTAAATAGGGCGAGATGGCAGAATTGCAGGAGAGCAGCTTTCTATATTTCATCTGCTCTGAAGCAAAAGCTTGTCTAAAATTTAGATTAAAGATAGGAACTGAAGTGAGTAGCAGCCAACGATTATGGCTTGGGCCATCTCCAGTAATCCACTGAAGTTCAATAATGGTGTTTCTTTACCTTGATAATTACATTTTCTACCGTGTCTCTCTCAGATGTTCTCCCTACTCCATTTATAGTTGTACAGAATAAGCAGGCAGGTTAGCATCTGTAAGTAAAAATCTCTGCTGCTCTCACTGGCAAGGATCACAGCTGAGCAATGATTACAGACATTCACGTGGAACAACATCTATTTTGGGAGACCCTCATTCTCACGTGTACTTTTGGGTGACTGACTACATGTAGCAGGACTTGCCCTCTCCTCTCCAAACACGTAGCTGGACTCTCTGACATCATCACAGAGGGGTTTTTTTGCATGTGAAAAAAATTAAAACCCCAAAACCATCTTCATTCTAAAACATCTTAAAGTCAACCCGAATTTCTGATACAGGAGCTGGCAAGGTATTTCCCCCCTCTAAGATTAGCAGCTTTAAAACATGATCTGAATCTTATTCAAGGCCAAATTTATTAAATGTATTTCTGTCTTGAAGTTATGCTTTACCTTCCAGTCTGGCGTATACCTCACATGTAGAAAATAAAGTCTTATCCCCTCTCAGCTTTCCATTGGCTTGAGCGAACTGGTACCTCGTACCATATCATTACTTCTTCCCTGTTCTGACTGGAGATAGAGCCTTAGCTCACCTTTCTTACAGACAAGTCAAGAAGGACTTATCAAGAAGATAAAAGCCTTTCTCCTGTTAGTCTTTCCAAACGTTGACGTCGGAGCTTAAATCCTTGTTTCTGGTACCTAAATGAACGATCTCTCACTTGATATGTTCGAGTGGCAACAAGGCCTCCAGGTTATCCCTTGGTCTTCTTTTTCCTCGCTATTAACAGTGCCAACTATTTTGAGGTCTTCAGCAAAATCCACGGGGACATTAGCGGGTGATTTGCACGAATGTTAAACAACAAAGGCCTGAAGACCAACTGTGAGTAATTTCTCTAGCAACCTTATCTAGATGAAGCACTCAGTTTCGGACTTTCAAAGCTATCTGTTAATGGCTTTTCTTTAGTCAGGCACCTACCTTACAAGTTGCCTATTAATCCCCTGCCAATTTCAATAATGTCTTGTGTGACACCCCGTTAATTGCCTTATCATTATTACCATATAGAGGAAGCCTCATCAATTTTTCTTGGAAATGCCTAGAAATGCATCAGGTCCTGAAATACATCCAGTTCGTCCTGCAACACTTAACTGCAACATGCCCCTCATGGCAGTTTATTTTTGTCCATTTTCTAAGAGAGAAGTGTGAGGAGAAGGAAAAAAGATAGAAAGTGTGTGCATGTGTGAGTGAAAATTTTCTTTTCTCGCTTCCTTCATTTGGGGATTCTTTGACAGAAACTGCACAAGGCCAAATCTTACTCTAGTGTCCACACATTAATCTCAATACCCGCATACAGCGTATTTTCACCTTACCCTGAACATTACATACACACGTTATGACAACAGGATCAATGCATAGTTGCAATCGTCTTTACCGTTGATCACATTTTTCTGGTGCATGCACGGATGCCCACACAGGGGCATGTTCACACACCCGCCCCAGCTTCTTACCTCCTAAGTACTCCTCCTAGGAGGGATGCATTCAGACACTCGGGAGGAGAAAGGCGTCTTTGAACTTCTCCCACAGTTACTTTATACTTTGAAGTTGAACTAAGCAAAGACAAGCGGCCAGGTACAGAGCAAAACACCTCTCCAGTATTGACTGAGATTCCACCCAGGAAGCCATCTTTATTCATCATCAAAGAAGTAACAGATTTTGGAGGAACCGGAACTGGAGGAAGAAAAGGGGAAGAGGGGAGAGAGAAACCATTATGGCACGAAGGAGTAGAGGTTAACCACAGTCTCTCTGACATGCACAGAACAGCAAAATGAAAGGGAATTTTGAATCTCTGGCTACCTCCAGCAACCTAAAGGGTGCTGCTCCCCCAACCTCTAGGAAACTGCTCCATGAATGATGGATGGAGAGAAAGGTGGTGCAGTATAGCCTCTATGCAGGGTTTGATCGTTGGGAAATAAAATACATATTGGCAAGCACCTGGCAACTTTCGGGTTTGAGCCTGTGTCTCAACCAGAGCCCCCCGATGCCTTTTGTACAACGGACAGCGCCTTTCTGGAGGGGAAAAAAAAAATAAAAATGAAAATTTACCACTTTTTTTTTTTTTCCCTAATGTTTCCATTACTGCTAAGCTGAGCCAGGATTAAATTCACCAGACGAAGGGAATTGCTGTCTTAAATAAGAATCAAGGCTGGAGGATACAGCAACCAGAAGACAGGTCTGTTATTGCTTTGGGTTTTTTTTATTAAGTCTGGTTTATGAAATAAAATGAGTCCTTTTCTTCGGAAAAACTAACACCGGAAAAAAAAAAAATCTCTTCTAACCATGGCATTTGCCACCCTGATCATACTATGCTGTCCGTGAAGTAATAAGAATTCTCCCACCCCTAAATTAAGTTGGTCTTGTTACTGTAACACATATTTGAAGGTAGTTATGGGGGCGGGGGGAGATAAAAACAGAACAATAAAGCGAAACTAAACAAAATAAAACCACGATAAAATGCAATATTTCTTTTCTCTGAGAAACTAGTGAGGTTATTTTAAGAGTAACCAAGGGGATTATAACGAACAAATTCCTATAATAACAACCAGACACATTCGGAAATAAACAAAAAAAAACCCCGACTAAACTAAGAATGAGAGTAATTACTCCGTGACGTGACTTTTGTTTACAAACGAACTTCAATAGTTGTGTCTAACTGTTATGATATACAGCAGGTGCTCTAATCAATCAACCAATCACTTTAATTTATAGGGAGCCTCGCTGCATTTTCCCAGTTGTTTCATTTCTGCAAGTAATTGATAACACACCGTACTTAAGGTATGTTTTATGCAGGAGTTAATAAGAGCTGACAGCTGCTACTGCTGCTTCCTCTCGGAATCGCGGCAACACGCGTTTCCTTATAGAAAATATAGTCCGAAATGGGGGGGTTTGCTGGTAGTAGAGCCCTGACAGTCCAGCGGGCATGTTTCAGAGAAGAAGACTAATTGATTACACACCCTCGTCGAGCAGATACTACTTCACAGTCTCCCATTTCCACTCAATCAATTGCAAAACCAATTCGGCAAATAATAGGGTTCTATTATGCACATATGCCAGCTATTTAGGTAGTTATAATACATGTCAGTTAAGCCATAAAAACCCTGTTTATTTGCAACATATCTGGAGAATCAAACCATTAGGGTTGAGGGGATATTTAAATCGTCTGGAGCTGCTAAACAATAAGATCGGGTATCCTAATATATTACCAAGTGCTAACTACTGGGCAATTGCCAATTTTATAACCTCAGTGTATGGAATAGACACAACCGTGTTTGACTGTTTTTATTACAGATCATTTCCTACTGCCAGACCAGACCCCCACAATAAAAGCTCTATAACAGCTAAAAACCAAAAGGCATGTCGAGTTTAGATATACATATTGCTTCATATGCCTTGTATATAGTCTCCAGTATAAACAAATTATTTGGAGTGGTTTTACTCCAGGGAATCGGAAAGTGAAATGGATTCCTATTTCTCTATTATTTTTAGTTAGGCACTTTATGCAGCTCATAAAGGAGGTTTCAAATAGTTTGAGAACAGCATAGAAACAGTTATAAAATAGTTAGAGGCCCGCTCCTGCTTTCCTTGTTATTAATAGGATTTTTGCCATTGATACTATAGGAAAAGACTATTTTGGGGTATCAGATAAAGTATGGGAGGGGAACAACAACAACAAAATATATATATATATATAGCTTGCCCCCATCGTACATAGGTATATGACTTATTTAATGCACAATGTTCTGCAATGTCATTCGAGGGAAGCATCAAGAAAAAGTTAAAGAAAAAAAAAAAAGTTAGATTAAAGCAGTGCCATCAGACAGATTTTCATGACTGACATTTTTTTCTTCGGACAAACACATGGCCTCAGCGGTTCGAGTACACGTTTGCAGTGGCTATATTTAGTGACCAGTTTATCAGGTCACTGTCCAGTGAACTGAGAAATTAAACAAGAGGCAGCAATTCCATGAACATCTGATCTTAGTCCAAACTCACTAAAGAGAGAGGGACCTGTGCAACGCTTAAATGTACCTCACCGCACTCGCTTTGGCCTTTTGGAGCACTCATTACATTAGTTAACCTTTGAAATATGGATTTTCACGTGCTCTTTTTTTTTTAACTTGCAAATTGCTTTTGGGAAGCAGACTGGCTCCCTTCCCAGCTATGCTGAGAGCTCCTCAGCTTTTGTTCCTGCCACTGCCTCCCCGAAAAGGACCATAGGAACATAACCATCAATTGGCGTCTAATAACTCTAAACCCATTTTAGAGGCTTACCAGGCGATGTAAGCATATCTATTGCGATTTCATAGCTTCAGAGAGATGTATTCTATCTAGACTCTATATCTTCTGTAAATTACCTAATGCTGCCTCAAAAAAGTGTTTGCCATGGAATGAATTATCTCTATCTATATCATATCTATATGTTTATCATAGCTATAGCTTTTCAGATATAGCCCAGGCATTACCGGAGATAATATAACGTGGGTGAAGAGATAGACACGTCCGTGTGTGCAGCTGCATGTGTCAAATCCCTGCGTGTATGTAAATAAACTGTAATGCACAGTATATTTTTAGTCGATGTCAACTTTCCCAGTTGGTTAGAGACTGCAAGAACTGCTGAAATAACTCTGAACAACACACATGGATACATGCAGCGTCCCCATCACTTCTGCTCTAACTTTATTATATTTAGTTCTTGTTGTCTTCAGCGGAAACTATTCGATTTTCTTTCACTCCCAAATTGTTTTTGCTGTGTGCATTGAGCACTCACAAATACATAGTTCCCCCTCCAGAATTTCTCCTTCTCTCTTTCTTTATTTCTCTCTCCTTCTCTCCTTTCTTTCTCTATTATTTTTTCTCTCCTTTTCTCTTTCTCTCTTTCTCTTCCTGTGGTTACTTCCAGCCTCTTTGTCATTTCCCCCCCTTCCATTTCTCTTCAGCTTATCAATAAACCGAGAGAGCAACAGTAGCCGCTTGATTTGTTAGTAATTATAAGCATACTGTTCCTGCAAACGGGATCTCTAGATGAGTGAGATCGCTTTAAAACGACAGCAGGAAATGGTGGGGAAATGGAGCATGGCGAAACTCAGCGTGAAGCTTTCAGTTCTTTACATGTTTACAATTTTCTGTGCATACATTAAGTCTTAGGTTGCGGGTTTGTTTTTTGGTTTTGTTTTTTTTTTCATGGTGATGGTGGTGGTTCTCTGTTGGGTTGCTCTCCACAAACGCGTGAAAAGGCGCAAAAGTGCACACGGACAAGAGGAAATGGGAATAAAAGGGCATTTCAGCAGCATTAGAACGAATTAAATCAATTTAAAAAATATATATATATAGAATTATGCCTTGAAAATAGCCGAATAACAAGGCTGTAAGCTATGGATACCGTTGCAAAAACCCTGGTGAATGATAATTGATCAGGCAATCAATCAGTTAATTAGAGTAAATATTTTTTGTAATTATTACTAACAAACGTGATGAAGAAACTTATTACTAAAGAGCTATCACCACCCCCCCCCCTTTTTTTTTTTTTTTTTTTTTTTTTTGAAATCTACCTACTGGGCCTGAAATGAATAAAAAGTTTTTTTGTTGTCCATTATAAGAACAGCACTTTGTTGATACTGGTTGTTTGGTCTGACATGGTAGCCAAATCCGAAGTCCAGGGACAACGAAGTCCAGTCCAAGGACAACGTCATTGTCACTAAAAGACCCCGTTCTTATTTTAATTTTAATGAATAAATACAGAAAGTGAGTGCTCATGTTCCCTTTCCTCCTGTCCCTCTTGTCCCCTCCTCTTCCCCACCCTCCTTTTGCTCCACTGCATTCCCTTTCCCCTGAAAGCCGGGACTAAATTTCAAAATGAAGTGTATGCGCTAGAAATTGTTTTGCATTCAATTAAAGGCGATCCTAAGGTTTCATAGGTAATCCAGGAAAAAGCACGAAACTGAGTGGTAATGAAGCAACAATCTCCGATTCCCTGATCTATCACCTGAAAAACTGAGTCCAGAGTGGTTTTCAGTTAATCATTTATCCGGATACTTCAAGAAGAGGTGGGGAGGAATCTTATACTGTATTATTAGGAGTTTAAAAAATGTTAAGACACCTCTTTTCATATGTTTCTTTAGAATATTATGAACACTAGAGAGTGTTCGCGACGAGACAATGAATGAAGGTGTTGGGGTTAAAATGGCCTGTCATGCTAAATCAGATGTGAGTGTGCACACGATCGTCAGAAACAGCTGAAAGTAAATAAATACATCAGGATAATTTTAAGGTCACTGACTGTGCCCCAGAGTCACAAAAAATTAACTTGGGACTCGGGCCACGCAAGATTTTGCAAGAGGACAACTTCTTGCGCCATAGACGGTGCCAAGGAAATTTCAGATGAGCAGTTGACAAGGGGACCCGACCTTTTATTCCTGACACACGGAAAACCCTCCCTCCATTTCAGCAGAAATCGAGGGAAAGGCCTCAAAACGTGCAGCCGGTAAGCTCTCAAAGCTAAGATAAATCTGGTATTAATGCTCTTGGTGATTATTATCATCTTGATGATTTATCTGGCTCCCTCCCTCCCACTTCCACCACCCAAATCTTAATGGAACTAGGAGTTAACGATGATTTTTTAATGTCTCGTTGGATTTTTTAGACTGTTAATGTACCGCATCCTCCTCATTATTAGTTTATTGATTGTTCATTGACCAGCCCCCTTCAAATCGTATTAACCACCCTCTGCCACTTTAGATTAGGAGAGTTTAAAAAGCACCTTTCATTATTCCACCACCACCACCACAGTAGAGTTCAGGCTTGGTAGCTTAATGCTCGGTCTAATGGGGCAGCTAAGAGACGAGGGGCCACGGTCCCTGCCTATTGCATTAATAGCTCAAAGGGGGCTAATACAGAAAATTAGCCTTAAACGAGCTCTGGAGATCTCCAAATGAAAGAGCCATTTATCACGCTGGCTACCTTCACTCCACTCGTTTGCTCTCTCTACTGGGAACAACTCATTTCCTCTTAACTAAATTACTTCAGAAATGTCAAGTAAGCTCAGATAGCAAACGTAACAGGAGACTGTGGATATGTAACCTATTGTGCGGGATCGATACGCGAGATCAATCGATAGCCGCGTATGAATCTCTATATAATTTCCTTAATATTTTTGGCAATCCTTTTGCATAGATAGATAATTCCCTCTGCAGGTCTCAAAGACCATAAAGAAGCAGACACTTGCAGTCTGTTTGATATGATTAAGTTTAGACTTCAAGTCTGCATCATACTTTTTTTCCACTACATTGTAATTAAAGCATTTTAAACACTAAACTAGGTTTTGGTGAAATAGACTCCCTCCAATCCTGGTCTAGCAAATACATATCACGGGGAGTGCTCCACTGCACAAAAATCAGTCAATACCTGTCTGTCTGTCTACGCCATCCGTCTGCAATGGCGACTTACAGAGTTTAAATAACTTATTCTTACTTCAAAGTACATCCTCACAGCGATAAACTGCAGGGAACAAAGCGAAATTGATACTGAACCCTCTCTGTGTTGCTCCTTCTCTCGTCCTGATTAAATATTGTCTGCCACAAATGTGACCTACTATTTATTACCCATTTTTCTCCCTCCGCACCCGGGCAACTCTCTGTGCAAAAAAGAAACAGATCTCACAATATTCCTTTATGCTGGAAAGTCGCTTAGAGCTCAGCATTACTTCTAAGGAAGAAAATCCTGCTACAGTGGCTTTATAGCAGCTGCAGACGAATCTCAGGTTCTTTTTTAGTAACCTAATTTCCAAAGTGCATATGTATCCTGTTCATCATGGATAAGCTCAGAGTATTTCTTCCTATGGCTGCAAATAGGCACATGTAATCCCACCTATATGGGACTGTGTCTCTTTAGGCGGCAGCTGCTCGACCTGTGGCCGTTGCCATGCCCATACACAATAAGCACACCTAAATCTATACCTAATACATGTAATTATTCACATTTTAGTGCTACTCACTATCTAACTGCATCACTCAGCATGCACATTAAATGTCGCTCCTGTCCTCGTCATTTGAAGGGAGGAGAGACACAGACACAGAGAGAGAGGGGGTAAAAAAATAATATTTTAGACTAGGGGATAAACAGAAAGTGTTCTGCGGAAAAAAAAAAAAAAAGAAAAAAGAAAAAAACGTATTGCGAAAGGAAAATGAGAGCACGGAGCAGGGTTAGAAAGAAATGTCTCAACTACAAATCAAGCACCAATTAATGAAATACACCCAAGAGAAAACATCTTGTACGAGGTGTCAAGTGGGGGTGGGGAGGGGAGGAGGGTGAGAAAAAAAGAGAAAAAAAAAAAAAAAGAGAGAAAAACACAGCCAAAAGCCATCAACTTACAGACCCTGAGAACAAAATTTACTAAACTTTTGAATTGAACAAAAACAAGAGAAGCAACCTTTTTTTTTAAGGTAAGTAATTTTCTATTTCTGTAAAACAGCTTTGACTTTTCAGCCGGTGGTCATCAATGATTCTGCCAAATGGTCTTCAAGTTTTCGTCTGTCCTCCCTCGAATAAGTAGAACTTCATAGTGTACGTGTGTGTGAGACCCTACATGAGGACTTAAACTAAAAAAAAAATAAATACACCCAAGGACCTCATGCTGCCTTGAACACGTTTTAAATAAACACTCTCCCTGTTATTTTGCTTTACATTCTAGAAGATCATCTCTATTAAAGTATTTGTGCACATTTGACAAATAATAAGGTCCTGGAGATAAGTGCTGTTGATAGGAAGCATAAGGGACAGCATTTCTAAGGCTCATCTCTGGTACTTAAAATTGAATCTAGAAATAGAAACTCCTTAGATAATTAAAGATAGCTTTCCCTACATTTGCAGTGTGTGATCTGTTTAATGTCTATCAGCATAACACAACACTAATCGCCAAGCATCTTCGAGTGACTGTCAGAGAAATGTAAAAAAATTAAGCAGCTGCAATACGCCCAAAATGAGTTATTGTAATTACATTTAATTAGTTTAATTAGTTAATTATTTTGCTTACAGCTGTACAAGAGACTGCAAACATTTGTTAATATCACATTCCCTTTAACAGTATGGGGTGATTCTGCAGTTACACTAAATCATGTGCGCATATGTAGGAAGATTTAAAAAATGGGCACGGGGAAGGGGGGATTCTTGGGGGAAGGGGGGAAGGAGGTCGGGGCTGCCTTTCCACCGGCATTTCTTTCTCTTCCCTTCACGTTTGATTCGCCTGGGAAATTCATTTAAGCCCCAAAGGGAATCAACCCCCTTCCCCCATTAAAAGCCAAGGGGTCCCCACCGAGGACTATCGGGGGGCGAGGAGGGGGGGCGTGGAAACTGCATTTGAGCGTGGGGTGCTCTATCTGAGAGCATTTGTGTAATTAAACCCTTCGAAGGACGGGGGAGGGGAGAATATCCACTCTCACTTTCACATCTCTTTCCTTTCCCCTTTGCTCTATCTGCCGATCCAATCAACCATTCATCTTGCTGCCATGTACGTCTGCTTCCCGCATAAATTAATTGCCCCAAAGTAAAAATATATCATGAAGATATTGCTACACAGTAAAAGTTTGTCTAGCTTGTTGGAATAATCCATACCTTTTTTAATGACAGACTGGTCCAATAAGTTCATACCGCTGTTATTGGCATCTTCAACTGACTGTGGATATAAAAACATCACTATTCAAATTGACTGGATATTAAAGAATCGCGCACATAAATCATGTCATTCCAAACTGGAGTTTCTGTTATTTCCATTTATATTCATTCACTAGGGGAGGAGGGATTATATTATTATTATTGTTATTATTATTCCCCCAAATCGACAAGGAAATGAAATTCTTACAAATTATACAGTCTTCTAATAAAAAAAAAAAAAAAAGAAAGTGTGGAGCAACTGGAGTGCAATACTGGTTTTGTTATCTTATAAAACATAGATATCACATAGACTTCTTTGCATTCGATAAAGCTTTATATTTCTTTCTTTGAAAATCTGGCAATCTGGCAACATCTGCAAGATCTATTGCGTGACATAAATGAAGACGATTAAGGACAACTTAAATTCTCCCTCCCCTTTCCTCTCCTCCTCCCACCCTCTTTTTTTTTTTCTTTGTTTTGTTTGTCTGCTTAACCCTGCTACATCTTAATAATTCAAGGGCCATTTACTTTTTATATATAATAGTTTACATTATGGACTTTTAATTAAAGCCTGAGCAATTCGGAGTGCGGTGCAACGCCCACATGGTACAGGGTACAAGCAGAAAGAGATTTACAGCTCCCGAGGTTACTTCCATGGTCTGAATTAGTGGGGACAGAGAGGAGGGAGTGGGAATATACATTATCAGAAGTATGAACTAAAGTATGAACCCCGACCTCCTTTTCAAAGCCTTCCCCCCAACTCCTTTTTTTTTTTCTTCTTTTTTTTTCTTTTTTTTTTTTTTTTTTACCAGCCAGCTTAGGAGCACACCTGTTATTATGGCATTAACTTCTTCAGCAGGGGAGAGAACAAAGACGGGCACAGAGGACAGAGCAAATGTTGGGTTTCGTTTCTCAGCCCGAAAGGGGGATACACAAAGCAAACAAAACAAACAAAAATTACCGCTGAATCTGCAGTCAGCACAGTAAAACAGTCTCCCAAAGAGAAGTGTCATAAGAATTATGACAGGTTGCGTTTCAGAGAAAAATCTGGATTTCAGGGAGAGAGAGGACCTGTGGGTTTCTTGATTTTGTTATTTTACTTTTCTCATTACTATTTAGGGTTTGGGTTTTTCCGGGTTATTGCGTATTTGGGGAGTTGTCACATTTTTTCCACGATAAGGAAAACATCTTTACAGCAAAGCGATGATTTTTTTCCCCTTATTATTTTAACTTTATCTTTGCTACACGGAAAGGCTGAGTTTATCCGGATCTAGCCCTTATCTCTGTCTCTCTATCGACTCAGTGGAGACGTTCAAAATGCAATATGATTTAGGAGAAAATTACATCTCCCAAAAATATGACGGAACAATATTTTCTTGAGATCTTTCCTTTCATTTTCCTCGAATACCCACTCAAACGAGCGCACACACAGGGGTTCCTTATGCTGTGTGTTTGTGCGTGGCTGTGCCTCTCTCTCATAATCAATAGGCTTCATACCTAAAGGGCACAAAATAAAATTACAAAGTCTTCCCTCCTTTCCCTGAGCAGCTCCCAAAGAGGGATGATGAGTAAATCCTGCAGCCAGCTGGTGTGCATCGTGGTGCTCCTCGATGGCACAAAATTGGAGGCAAATATGAAACACCATCTTTCCCTTTCTCTCTCTTTTTTTCTTTTCCCCCTCCTTATCTCACCTTATCTCTGGAGTCTATGGCTGCGCACACGCTTTATGTGTGTGCGTGCCCTCCGCTCGCTCCATCAGCAACGTGGGTTAGTTGTTGTAGTTAATGAGAAGACTCCTGTCTGATTTTCTATCTAATTACGCCCTCCTGCTGGGTTTTTGTACAGGATATTCGCTCAGCATGCTGGCAGTTAATAGTCACAGAGAGGATCGTAAAGATTTAATTAGGACTGCATGCGGAAACGTGGAAAAACAACTCAGACTTTTAATTACTAGACTTCTTTAGTTAAAAGTGATACCAGGGGTTACTTTATAAGAGACTTGGGTGTTTTGGTGTAACTTAACTTTCCGTGCCTCTCACTAGCACATAGGAGCGGGAACGGCAGTGTGAGTGAGGAGGAGGAGTGGAGGTGTGTGTGCAGGGAGGGGAAAGGTGATGAGTTTTCAGGTATACTTAGAAAATTTAAAGAGGAATATTCCCCTCCCTCCCCTCCTCCAATAATCTGATAGCACGGAGCTTCCCGTAAACCGTATATATACAATTTGTCCAACAGCTAGGGATACATCCGAGGAAAAACTCTGAAGATTGATCCTTTTTGTTTCTTTTAAAGAGGCTAAAGAATGTAGATTTCCCCCTTTATATGCTCTTTATTCTATCTTTGACTAGTACAACCCTACTTTTGCCTCGCCGTGGAAAAACAAAGAAACAAGCAAAAAAACCCAAACCAAAGCAAAAAAAAAAAACGCACCCGGGGTTGTAATGCTTTCAGAGTCCATATTAGATGATGCAAATTTGTTTTCACTAAGTACGTCTTGGCTTCTCTGTAAATGGCAGATTGAAAATTCCTCTCGAAAGGGGCAGCAATAGCAATACAATACGTCCTGTTTACAATAACAGGGCACTATCGTGTTACAATCACTTAATTCTACCCCTGGACAACGGCTCACACATGGCCTGGATTTGATGTTTATAAAATAACCACTGTTTCTTTCTGTCACGCACTCTTTTCCTCTGTCTCGTTCTCCCTTGTCAGCCCAACCCATTCTCGTGGCACGTATTTGATCAGACATGCATGAGCAAAAGCAAAGAGACACGTCTTTATCCAACTGTATACCTAGATATTGCCTCAACTTTTTGGACCACAAAAAAAACCACCAAAAAAAACCCAGAAAAAAAAAGGGGGGACCCTTCCTGGAAATATTCCCTAGTGTTGGTGGATAATAAGTATATGTCACCTAAATAGGAACCTCTGTAGCTAGAAAGGAATCCTTGTATCTAGAATAATTTCGTATTAAAAATCAGAGTGGAAAACTGCCCAGCTTCATCTGTCACTAGTGGGGCAACAAGAATAGAAAATGCTGAACGGTAGGAGAGAGTACTGGGCCATTTTCCTTCCTGCCTGTGCTAACTTGCAGTTGGACACTTCTTCCTTCACGTGTTTCTCCTTGGGATACCCTCCTCTCCCTCTCCCCCTCCTCCCCCAGCCTGAGACCAAAACTTCTAGAAATAAAAGGCCTATTTCATTTCCAAGTGGCCTCAGCACCCCAAAACAAGAACCCCAGACCTGCTGGCCCACAGCCTCGTTTGCCCCGGCCCATCCCCATCGCCATCCCCGGACGAGCGGGTGGCCGGTGACCAGGGGCGCAGCGCTGTGCTCGGAGCTGTCGCGGGGAGGCACTTTCTGTGGGTGCTGTGCCCTGACCGCAAAAGGGATGTTTTATTGGAAACGGGAGGAAGAGCTGCTTTATTTGAGCTGAACAGGACTTTTCTTTTTTTCCTTTCTTTTTTCTTTCCTTCTTCTTTTTCTTTCTCTTTCCTTCCTTGTCTTTTTTTTTCACCTTTTCTTTTTCCTTCCTCATTTTCTTTTTTTTCTTTCCTTTCTCTTATTTCTCTTTTCCTTTCTTTTCTTTCTGCTTATTTTCTTTCTTTTCTCTCTTATCTTCTCTTTTTTTCTGTCCTTTTTCTTTTCTTTCTCTTTTCCTCCTTCTTTTTCTCTCCCTCCTTCTCTCTGTCTTTCTTTCTCTTTCTTTCTTTCTTTCTTTCTTTCTTTCTTTCTTTCTTTCTTTCTTTCTTTCTTTCTTTCTTTCTTTCTTTCTTTCTTTCTTTCTTTCTTTCTTTCTTTCTTTCTTTTTCTCTCTCTCTCTCTTTCTCCCTTTCTCCCTTTCTCTGTCTCCCAATCTTTTTCTTCCTTCTCCCTCCCTTCTCTTTTTTTACTCCTTTCCTTCTCTTTACCTTTTCTTCATTTTCTTCCTCCTTTTGTTCTTTCTCCCTTTTATCTTAATCTTTTTTTCCCTTTCCTTCGCTCTTCTCTCTCTCTTTCTCACAAGAGCAACTATCGGCTTTTGGGGAAAAGTGTAAGTACCAAAGCACGAACAGTAGTTAACGTCTATCGATTGCAGAGAGAAAGAGGGAGAGCGATCCCCTTCCTGCATTCGCGGAGGTAAAACTCGCCTTGACCCGCAAGCCAGTTTGTCCGAGCCAGGAATGCGAGACCAGACCTGCGCATCGCGCCCGTGGGGGGTCAGGGGCTGCCCCCAGGTCTCAAAACCAGCTTGGAAAACCGCAGAAACCAGCGACCCGGCGGCCACTCAGCTCGGAGGCTCCAACCAGAAAAACCTTTCTGTTCCTAAAGCAACTCGCCCCAGCAAGGTTCGGAGATTTTCCTGTGAAACCCTAAAACAAGCCTCAAGCCAATGCAATAACACTCCCCGCTTCTCTGCCACTGATTCCTGTAATGTTCAGCGGGATCCTTTTTCAAGGCTATTTTTTCCTTCTCAGCCTCCTCTCCTTTTTTCCCTTTTTAACTTGGAAGTCCGTATTTCATACAGTTGTTTATATCTTTATCTATTCCAAGTTTAAATATATATATATTCATGGTACACATGATATACAAATTTGGAAAAAAAAAACCCAAAAAGAATAAAATAAAATCGAGGGTAACCCCTAAATCCCGGTTAGTAAAACCTAATGCAGGACCTGGTCCCTGGAGATCCCCACCGGTTGGCCATGCCCTGCTCCGGCAAGGTGCAAACCATCCCAGCACCGAAGTTGTTAAGGGCCTCTCTGTTTTTAGGAAATAACACGTGATGATGAGTTTCGCGTGGGATGGGAGAAGGCTGGGCAATAGCGTGCTATGAGCCCGGTGAAACTTCTTTGTTACCCAAAAGAGGGAATAAAACTATTTACAATCAGTGCTACCCTACCACCTACACCAAAAAAAAAAAAAAAAAAAAAAAGGAGGGGGTGGCTTGCTCCTGATCACCGGTTATTGCTTTTGGTTTGGGTTTTGTTTATATTTTCTCTTCCTCACGGATGAAAAATGTAGCAATTTGACAGTTTCATCAAAATGCCTGAACTGCAGGAAATTGGTTGGGGGCGGGGGGGGGGGGGCGGAATGGGGGGAGGGTTGGGATTGCATGGGAAATAACTGGAATTTGAAAAGTCAGGCTTAAACTCTGCCAGCTTTTGAAACACGTGGAATATTTAGAGCAGTGTGTCTGCCTTCCCCCTGCACTCTGCTGGCTTGCCATGTAGGGGAGGGTTTGCAGAGCACAGCCTGTGCGTGACAGCGATGAGATAAATTCTCTTTAAAAAAAAAAAAAAAGTCGAGAAGGGGGAGTATCACAATTATAATCCCAGTGCGGAAAAAAAAGGATGGTAACCCACAGCAAAATTGCTGTGGAACCCTCACAGATCATTTCTAGCCGAGGGATGGAGCCTGGAAGGCATCTTGCGTTGCCCAAGGAGAAAGAACCGCGGTACCTTACCTGGACCTCCTCCATCCCTGGGTGTCCGATGCCATGCAGAGAAAGGCTGTCCCCCATGCCAGAGTCAAGGCCATGGTGAGCTGAGTGTAGAAGGACATCTGGCCTCCTTACTGAGTGGTAGTCCCGCCTGGGGTCCAGTCCCGAAAGCTGGGGCAGGGCGGCCCGAGGCTGTGGCAGCAGCGACCCGGTTTCTGATCCCACCTCTTGCCTCTGCCTCTGTCCCCAGGGGTGTTGCTGGGGTTGATGCAAGGGGTTTAGGGAGTAGGGGTCATTGACATGGGAGTAAGGGTCCTGGCTTTGGTGGTAAGGAAGAGGCTGGTAAGGGGGTGGGAAATAAGGCGGCTGGAAATCCGAGGATGGGGTGTGAGAGAGCGGAGGAGCGCTGGAGTAGGGTCCCTGGGAGACGGATCCCAGCTGGGACAGCCTGGAACTGTGGCTGGGCACTCCATCATGCCGGTCCTACAAGCAGAATGAAATAAAAACGACAACAACAACAAAAAAGAGGACCTTTAAAAAAACAATAAATAAAAGGAGAACAAACCCACGCCAAAATAAACACGTAAACAGTTGTAAACTAAGGTTCTGATGTGTCCCCTTTACCACCGCGGATTACAAATATTCCGATGTTTCACACCCACATCGTGTCTATTCCCAATAACTATCAAGAAGGGGCAAGGAGGACGTGAGAGGGAGAAATGCTAAATGTCAAAATTAAAAATGCAGGACTAGTGCTCCATATGCGAGTATGATCTGTGACATCAGTTCAGGAACACGATTCCCCCTCCAGCAGCCCCCAAATAAAAACAAAGATTAAAAAAAAACCCCAAAACTAAGAACCCCCAAACCACGCATCGTTCCAAACAACCCACCCCTTGTCCTGCCTAAAGTTTCCAAACATCTGTTTATTCGCTCTGCTGAAGACCTGAAACTCAAAATCACCAACTCATCTTCACGTGGAAAAGACCAAAAGGAAAGTTGCACTTCTCGGAGGACTCCGAGGTAAGAAGTTCTGCGAAAAAGAACTTGAAAAAATAAAATAAAAATCACAGGGACTCTTCGTATAAAGAAAGTTCACCTCTAAAAAATTAAAAAAAAAAAAAAAGTCAAAATTGAAACATCGGTATTGAACAAATCCAGTCGCTATGATTTCTGCAGCAACTTCCAGTGTCTTTTGTCTCCTTTTCCAATATGATATTCCGGAGAATGGGGTGGGGGTTAATTGTAATGAAAAGTCTTTGGGGTGTGTGGGGGGACGCGGAGAGGGGGGGTGTGTGGAGGCTTCAGAGAAAAGGTGGGAGAGGAGTTTTGTCCAACTCCATCGTGCTGAAGCTGCGAGGCTAAAGTAAACAAGACAAATATCTATTCCACAAAGTGTAGCTCAAACCCCCACAAGCAATGGCACACATGGTTTAAAAAAAAAAAAAAAACAGGAAAAAAGTTTTTTTCCCCCCCCTAATCTCCCCCCCCAAGCTCCCCTAGCTCAAATCGAGAACACACAATGCAAAAAGGGAGAAGCAGCTGCAAGCCTCCTCCAATTATTGTGCTAAATTACCAAGCCAAAGGCGTTTAAAAAGAGAGAGAGGGAGAGAGAGAGACAACAGATCGAGAGAGAACATGCAATTCTAGTACAACATGGATCCAAACTCACCATGGCGGAATAGGTGTGGACTAACATCTGGAAATAAAAAAAGTCTTGTAATAGCTAAAAATAAAATAATGTTGATAATACTAATAACTGGAGGGAAAAATATCAAGGAGATCTGCAAAGGGACGTGTTGGACACAGGAGAACAGCTTGAGATATTTCGAAGTCTATCCATCAAAAAAAAAAAAAAGAGAGGAAAAAAAAAAAGACGAATGCCCCCAAAACCGAGCCTGGAAACCTCTATCTACATATATGATTTACCCCTCCCTCCCTCTCTTTCTTTCTTTTTTTTTTTTTCCTTTCTTTCTTTCTTTCTTTCTTTCTTTCTTTCTTTTTTCTTTTTTTTTCTTTTTTTTTTCTTTTTTTTTTTTTTTTTTTCCTTTGAGCTCCCAGATACAATCCTCTTCAACCCAAGGCTAGGCTCAGACTGCTCCGCTACCCCTTCCTCCCTTTCCTTCTCTACACCGCCTCATAATAATTGATATTCATGACTATTAATATTACACGACTACTTTAAAGGGAGAATGCAGGACCAAATGGAGCGTGAAGCTGGCAGCCAGCTCGAGAGCTCCCCTACTATTGTAAATGACGTTCATTCAGTGGAGAATTACTAGATGTAATCAGACGAGGGGGGCTGGCAGAGGCAGAGTTTGGGGAGAGGGAGAGGAGGGAAAAAGTTTAGCAAGGCAGAGGCATAACTTCAATTAACTCGAGCGGAGGAAGATGAGGAAAGTAGACACTGCTGAGCTGGAGCAAGGAAGCGAGAGGAAGCAATGCTAGAGGCGAAGAAGAAAAAAAACATATTTCCTTTATTTATTTTTTTTTTTTACCACTTAATTATACATTCGTAATACGAGGAATTGATTGCCTTTGGTGCTTTTGTTCTTGTAGGTTTTTGTGCTAAATATTTTCCTTTTTAACAAATAAAAAGGAAAAAGTGTCTTTTTTTTTTTTTTTAATTTACAAACGGAAGAGAAATGTGCGGTCCCTTTAACATTTTCAGCGAAGATTCAGCCCTTCTGGTGCATGTTACAGATCGTACTTATTCGCAATAGCCAAATAAATACTTGAATCTGCGTGAAGTTGGGCTCCACTTCTTTTCTGAATCCTGTTCCTCCCACCCGATATGAAAAAAAATAATATATATACACACATATATCTCCTGGTTTTAACTCAGAAGTAAAATGCATGCAGTGAAATTTAAGGGATGGTAAATTTATAGTTTTGAGGCAAAGCCAGGGGCGATATAAAACCTTTTTGATGTTGCAGGAATTCGTTCAACTGGACTGTCTGCCATTTCTGTTAAAGTTCAACTTACGTTCCTTCCTAAATAGACTCACACTTCCCAGAGCGGCACCCCCACCAGCCCCCCCCGCACACACATACACACACTTTTGGTTTAAGAACAGATTAAGTGGCTGAGACGCCCCTAGCATCGTGTTGTTAATTATAAATCGGAAAAAAGAGAGAGAAACATTATACATATCTACTTTGAGATAAATCTTGAAGGCTTCAGCTCTTAAAAAAACCCCAAACCAACAACAAGAAAAATCTTTCTTTCCTTTTTTTTTTTTTTTTTTTTTCCAGGCTACACGTTACTGTTACTGTCTTGGGGCGCACCCTCAAGTTAGGGTAGACCCCCAAAGCTCACCCAACCACTCCTCCAACTCTGCTTCTCTCCCACGGCAACCTGGAAACACGAGTGTCCCTAAAACACACAGCGGCTTAAAAATCCTCTTCAAAAGGAGGGTGGGAAAGAAAAAAAAAAAAAAAGAAAAAAAGCGAAAACCAAAACCCCAAATCCCCGGCATTCCCCGGCCTCGCTGGCTAGGGAGGGGAGATGTTTTGTCGCCTGCTGCTGCGGGCACAGACAATGACCGGGCTGTGCCTGGGGACGGGGAGGGAAAAGCAGCGAGGGCTCAGCGGGCTGATCGCCGGCGGGACACACACAGACACGCACACGCCGGGCTGTGCTCATTCTGCATGTGCTGGGCTTTGCCAGTTGATAATTAGCCTGACGGCAGCTTTGAGGAGCGGAGACATTTCTCCTGTGCGGTTGGTGGAACCTTTTTTCCCCCGCTTCCCTCCATCTCGTCCTTCCTCCGGCCGCGAAAAGCCGGAGCTGTGCCCTCCCCTCTGCCTCTTTCTCAGCCTTTTTTTTTTTTTTTCTCGGGAGTTTCCCTGCTGTAAGTGCGAACGCGCTCCCGGAGGGGAGGGATGCGGGAGACGCGACGGAGCTTGGGGTCGGTGAGGCCCCGACGGCGCTTCCCCGGGGTGCGCTCCCGGTCCCTGCCCGGTTACTCGGTCCCTGGCCGGTCCTTAGACCCTGCCCGATCCCAGCCCGGTCCCAACCCGGTCCCCAGCCCCTGCCCGGTCCCAGCCCGGTCCGCAGTCCCTGCCCGGCCGCCTCCCCACGGCTCAACCCCCGCGTTGGTGGCGGCGGATTGCGCCCTTCTGAAAATCTGCCCCTCCCTCCTCCCCGCCCGCCGCAAAAGCCTCCTCCAAATTAAAAAATAAAAAAAGAAAATATAATTTTGCAGAGCGCCTTTCATTACGCCTTTTTTTTTTTTTTTCCTTTTCTTTCCCGTTTCGGAGCAAATTCAGCACGCTGGTCAACTTAGAAGAAATAAATTCGCGGAGCCCGTTTGGGAAAGATCCCTGTTAGGAAACCGTGCGAAATTAAGACAAGTTTCGTGGTGTTTGCGCTGTGATTTTTTTTTTTTTCTCTCTTGGTCTGCTTCTTTGACCTCGGAAATAACGAGGAGGTCTGAATAAAGCGCACAACTTTTCGTGTCCGCGGTCTATGCGGAGCCGCCTTTGAATGTATCAATTCCAGTCCGTGTATTCACATAAGTGCAAGAATGTATGTGCCGCTTAGTTAATGTGGGTATATATACGCATGCACATCATATCTGTTGGTATGTAAGTATAAAAAGTGGTAAAAAACATAACCGATTGTGAAAACAATAAAAAGAAAAAAAAAACAAATTCACGTTGAGCTTAGAATGAATGCAAAATAAAAATAAAAGAAGAAATGTGTCCAATCCCTGAATACTAGATTGCGTTAGTCTTCTATCTTCAGCTTTTTTTTTTCTCGACATTTGTCCATATTTAATCGAATTATATTTAATTCGAGGTCTAAACAATCAAACTCTTGCCTTTAAGTTGCCTCATTCCAACCCCCAGATCATTTCTTTGATGTTTTAAATCGCATCAAACAGCTTTTCCATAAAAAAAAAAAAGTTTAGGACTTGGCATGCTGAATACAAATATGCAAATAAATAAGCATTTAAGCATTTACTCTTCGTTTCCCATCTCTATACTTGTGTATGTTGGTGTATACATCTCTATATCTGCCTGTATGTATATGCAGAGCTATATCTGTATTATATAGTCATGCCTACATCTATATACTAGATGTATATTTAAATATACATATACTCTCTTACTCATATGCATATTATATACTCACCTCATAGATATCTTCATACTTGACGTTTTCAACCAGTTTCCAGAGCATGATGGCAGGCTGTTCTCTAGGAGGTGAGTGCATTCATGTGAAGAGCAGATGTCTGGATTCTCAGTACTTCTCTGTCTGTAATGATCCATCTATAATTGGAAATGGGGGACAGACACCAAATCCGACGTTCCTCTTCCATCGCAACTTATATCTGTTGTCTGAAACAATAGGCTGCAGAAGTCTACCTCAATAGGACAGTAAAAAACATTATCTGTTACATAGTTACATATATCTACAGACATATATGTGACTATATATACATATACACACATATATAGACTTAGACTTATGTGCAGGCATATAAAGATATATACATATACACAGTTGCACAGATGTACATATATATGCACATGACACATATATCTCAGAACACAGAACATTTTCTATGTACAGACATACATAAATTGGCACATTTATATATGTAAATTATATATACTATTGCATATGTAGGTACATGTATATTACACATTAAATATGCATGTATACATACAAACCTGGTCAATTTATATAGGAGTGTATATAAATCCATATTTGTGTATATATTTATACATCTGCATGTATATATGTGGATATACAGTGATCAAATATACATATTACATAGTGCATATATATCCACTATTTTGGTAGATGGATAAACAGATAAAGAGAAAGAATGGATAAATGAATTAATATTTTTTCGATCCCATTTATATTAAAATGGAGAATAGGTTGCTTCTGCACTAGGCGATTCATCATCTGCAACGAGATATTACGCTTTTCCCCCCATGCAAAATGCTTTTATTTACATGTCCAGAAATTATCCTCTCATATGCAGTAAAACACCAAAACAGCGTCTCATCAAGCACATTCAAGCAAATCTAAAAAGAATGAATTTAGATCAATGGTTTCCATTTGAAAGCCTTACACTTCAGACTTGGGCTGTATATTTTATAACTTGGAGACACTTTTTCTGGGGAAAAATAAAAATCAGTCTAGCAACCCCTTCTCTGCACACGTTTGAATAGCTCTTAGGTACTTTCTGAAAACGAGTCAAAAACAGAGTTGGATTTGTGCCTTTCCCGGGTAGCTCTTGGTTTGGAAGAAGAGAGGAGGAGTTGGACCATTTTTAACCTTTAATTTTTTTTTTTTTTTTTTTTCCCCAGCCAAACCTTCCTTCGCATTGTCCGACTTTTTTTTTTTTTTTTTTTTTTTGACACGTTGTACCGCAAAGAGGCGACCTGCAGGCAAGCAGAGCCCATCTCTGCCTTTGAAAGGAAACAATTGAGCTTTGCAGTGGGCTGGTGCAGCAGGAGGGGGGGAAGAAAGGGGGAGAAAAAGAAAGACACAGAGGCAGAGAGACAGAGAGAAAGAACGTGCTCCTAAATTCAAGGTCCTGTGTCTGGAAATTTCAAGCTCTGTCTATATGGTTCCTACAAATCTTTGTTATTCTGCATGGGATCCTATAGGAAAGTGCATAGTGTCCTTTGTACTTCCAAAGTTCCTACAGGTAAAGATGCTTTTTTATATATGTAATCTCGGAAACGAGGAGAACTTCATCAGGAGACACTTCTGGTGGTGTTTTGTTGGCTGGTGGGAAGGGTGGGCTCTTGTTTTTTTGTTCACTGTGGCCTCAAATTAAAGCAGAAAGTATAAAATCATCGCTTTTCCCCACAGTCTCTAAAGCTGTCGTTTCCCCCACCCCCGCCTTTCAAAGTGTACATCTTGTAAAAACTCAGCCCTCAAAAGGCAAGAGAAAAGTAGCAGACAGATATTATAACAGGAGCTGGACAACGATGGAAGTTGCTAAAGCAGAGATGAGTTTTGTTTTGTTTTTTTTTTTTTTTTCCTCAGCACAGCCACGGCTGCACGGAGGAGGAGGAGAAAAGGGCACATCTTTGAGGGGGTTGGACAGATCATCTCAACGGAAGCAATACTGTCAAAAAAATGTTGAAAAAGGAGAAAGTATAGATGAGATTTGCATGTGGATGTGCGGAGATACCCGTGCAGCCACCCCCTTATGCACCTATAGATCTGAATGACCCTCTTAGAAAAATACCAGGCTCATAAAGGGACAGTTTGCCATCACTTTTGTTAAAGTCTTAGAGTCATGTCCTGGAAGGCTGGCACAGGGCAGAGCGAATGTTCTTCCTGACAGCTAATGCTTTACAGTTTCGTGGCACTCTGAATTAAATATGCTGGAGGAGGGGAGAGGAGGGAAGAAAAAAAAAAAAAAAAGAAGAAACGAAAATAGATTTGACGACCATTGGCTTTCTGCTATCAGAATGGTATACACTGTAAATTCTTCCTTTCAAATCCCACTATTACATTTCGCTTGCACTTGCAAAACATGACGAAAGTGTCTGAAGTGATAATTTAGAAAATTAAATTTAACAAAGGTACTTCTCGCTTTTTTTTGCTGCTTGTTTTGCACCTCCCATCCCCGCAGCTTCTTTAAGTCTAATTGAGCGATTTCAAATGGGAAGACTTGCACCAATTTATACCCGAAAGGTGCAATAAACCAAAACGCGAGACGCGTACTCAGAACTGATCATTACAAGCTGCAGATTCAAACCTAAAAAAACTCCAAAAAACAAAAAATTAAAGCGGTGGGGCCCGGAACCAGACGTTTTTCGGCAGTTTTGGGGCATGTTTTTTTCTACAATCTCTTCGAACGAAAGCTCCGTTTTTTCCGGCGGTGAGCTGAGCAGGGGCACTGCAGCCTCAGCCTGGCAGCTGTAATTGCAAAGGAATATATATTATTTTTTTGGCTTTAAGGAAAAAAAGGATACCTTTACCCACAGCACTGCCTGTGCCGGAGGAACCCCCCCCCTCGCCGTTCCAACCGCAGTGGCCCTGCGGCCGCGGAGAATCGGGCGCTGCGGAGCCGCGTTGAGCGGGGCAGCGGCGCCCTCTGATGGGGGTTCCCCTCCGAAGGCTGCTGCTTCCTCCCCGCCCCGCAACACCGGTCATACCCATCGCTGGGAGTTCCACACAGCCAAATATTTCCTCTGCTAGAGATGATGCTGACAGCAGTGGTTCTTCTGCCGAGGTAAATCTGCAGGTTCTTATTTACACTGTTTGTTTTTTTTTTTATTTTTAACAGACCGCTCGGTCTTTGAAACTCTACCTTACAATTGGAATAAATATTTCATCCCTCACTTTTAAATGCAGTGTGTAGCCTAGGTCGAGTATCCAAATAATCTCAACGAGATGTCAGCTAATGGACTTGGGATGGAGAGGACCTGCAACACCATCATGACTACTTTGGTGAGAAGTCAGAAAAAAAAACCCCAGCAAACTACGATCTTAACAAGTTATTCTCTCATTTCAGATGATGTTTCAGGTTCCTTATTTATTTATTTTCAAGTTTGCCCGCACTTAGCCAAGGTCCTGTTTCAGAACTTTTAGTCCTGTTCTGCCTTTGAAATCCAGCGTGGGTCTCTACAATAAAGCATGTACCCGTTCCATATCCAGCTCCCAGCAAATCCGTGTTATTGGCCCGAGTCTAAAATAAATCAGTTTATCTCAGCGCCCTCTGCTGCTCGCTGCAGGCTCACATGTGAAGGCAGATTTCTGACAGTTCTAACCCGAAGTCCAGTCCTTTTGGACGTGTTTGGTACTTTTTCTTGCAAACTATCTCCTTTTTTCCTGACACTGTATTTTCCATATGTTCTCATGCGTGTTTCAGGATTCAGTATTTTTATTAAAAAGTTTCTTTGCAACTGCGCTGGTTTGACTGAAAATGAGTTAATGTTCTTTAAGCAATTAGAAACCTTTCTTTTTCATAGCTAGTACAGTCATTATTTGGACATAGTTTGAGAACAAGAGATAACACCCCGGGACAGAGTTAATGTTTTTAATTGCTCTGGTCTGAGAGACAAGGACGTTCTGAGTGTTCTGCCCACAGGTGTGAGACATTGAGGAAGGGGAGCAGAGATGGGGCAGAGCTTGACTGATCAATAAGAGTATTCCATCCCATTAGTGTCATGCTTTATATTTCAGGAGAGTCAAGATCTTCTGGTTTCTCTCCCCCTGGCTCTCCCCTTTGCTCTTGGAGACCTTCTTGGGGGAATTCTGTTTGGGAAGTTTAGTTTGGCCTTTTGCTATTTTGCAGAGGCCTCTGGGCCTTTCTGTCTTTTTTTTCCTTTTTTCTTTCTTTGGTATCAGCTGCTTGGGACCAGGTGCTGCTTCCTGGGACTGGCTGCTTGGTGTGGATGGAGTTGGTGAGGAACTTCATTCAGTATCTTTTATTTTATATTCTACTTCTATTTTATATATATATTTACTAGTAGTGTATTAGTATTTTGTTATTTTATTAAACTGCATTTATCTCAATCCAAGTTTCTGCCTTCCCACTCGATTCTCTCCCCTATTTGTGGGGTAGGGGAGGAGGTGCATAAGCAGCTATCATGGTTGTATTGCTATCTTAGGTTTAACCGTGACAGCAGCTTAATTTACAGGGGAGAGTAATTCTTATAACATTTCAAGTATTTTTAAAATGTAGCTTAAAATTTACTGCCTGCTTATTCATAGATTTACAGAAATCATTACTTTGGTGTGCATTTTGTACCTTTTCTTTTTGAATAATACCAAGATTTATCTCAAAATAAATCCAACTTCCTATATAGTTTGCTGCTAAATCTAGTGGAAACTAGATTTGCAGACATAATCAGAGTTTTTCATAAAATCATAAAATCACAGAGTCATAGAATGGTTCATGTTGGAAAGGACCCTCAGAGGTCACCTAGTTCAACCCCCTGCCGTGAGCAGGGATATCTTCAAACAGATCAGGTTGCTCAAAGCTCCATCTAACCTGACCTTGAATGTCTCCAGGGATGGGGCAACCACCACCTCTCTGGGCAACCTGAGCCAGTGTTTCACCAGTCCCATTGTAAAAAAGTATCTTCCTTATATCTGGTCTGATTCTACCTTCTTTCACTTAAAAACCATCACCCCTTGTTCTGTCACTACAGGCCCTGCTGAAATATCTGTCCACATCACTTTACATTTTCCCAAAACTATCAGTGCTCATTCTTTGTGGAGGGATGTCACCAAAACCCCTCACTGCTGCCTGCTCTCTTAGATGGCAGGAGTAGTTTGTAGCAAGTCAGGCAAGCTCAAACACATGTACTGAGTCTCCATGGACAGGCCCAAACAGTTTACCATGTTTAAGAATCTTGTGGGGAAGAGACTGTGGGCTTTCCCATCAGTGGTGACCTCCCTGGGGACACCCTTTGCCACAGTCCCTTTGAGGCTGTTCCCAAAGCCAGGATCAGGGTGAAGTAGTCACCCCTGGGCATCGGGACCCACATCTTGCTGCCCTGGGGCTGCCAACCTCCTTATACCACTGCTTGCAGCCAGAAAGGATAGGGCGGACAGTAACTCAATTTGAAATTTCTTCCCTGAAAAGAACTCTGAAACACCCTAATAACTGTGCATAGCAGCAGGCAGGCTAGAACGGGCTGGTGTGACCATTTCAACCATCAGCACTATCCACCTGTGAAAAGAAGGGACAGAAATATCTTTCTGAAGTCCAGCAGAGTCTTCCCTGTGATTCCTGACCATTTATACAAGAGGAAGAGAGTAAAAAAGCCCTGCATCAGCCTGACATTCAAGAAGTGATTGGACAACACCCTCAGACACATGGTGTGAATTGTGGGGTTGTCATATGCAGGGACAGGAGTTGGATTTGATGATCCTTGTAGGTCCCTTCCAACTCAGGAAATCGATTCTATGGTTCTATGACTTCTTGAAGAAGTTAGAAGGGTGGTCAGCAGAACTACTACTTCGGACTTTCGAATGGCAGACTTTGATCTGTTTAGGAGGCTGGTTGGCAGAGTCCCTTGGGAGACAGTCGTGAAGGACAAAGGAGTCCAGGAAGGCTGGTCTCTCTTCAACAAGTTAATCTCAGAGGCACAGAAGTGGGCTGTCCCTGTGTGCTGAAAGGTGAGCCGACAGGGAAGAAGTCCAGTCTGGCTGAATAGAGAGCTGTGGCTGGAACTTAGGAATAAAAAGAGAATTTATAACCTTTGGAAGGATGGACAGGCTACTCATGAGGAATACAAAAATGCCATGAATTTAAGCAGGGAGAAAATTAGAAGAGCTAAAGCCCAACTAGAGCCGAGCCTAGCTACTGCTGTGAAAGGCAATAGGAAATGTTTCTATAAATATATCAGCAACAAGAGGAGGGCTAAGGAGCATCTCCATCCCCTGATGGATGTGCAGGGAAATATAGTGACAGAGGATGAGGGAAAGGCTGAGGTACTAAATGCCTTCTTTGCCTCAGTCTTTAATAGTCAGATGAGTTGTGCTCCATGTACCCAGCCCCCCTGAGCCAGAAGACAGGGATGGGAAGCAGAATGAAGCCCAGATAATTCAAGGGGAAATGGTCAGTGATCTGCTACACCACTTGGACACCCACAAGTCTATGCGGCCAGATGAGGTACACCCAAGGGTGTTGAGGGAGCTGGCAAAAGGTGTTCACTAAGCCACTTTCCATTATCTATCATCAATCCTGGCTAACTGGGAAGGTCCCAGTTGACTGGACGCTGGCAAACCTGAGGCTTATCTGGGCCAGGAGGGGGATCCGGGGAACTATAAACCTGTCAGTCTAACCTCGGTGCCAGGGAAAGTCATGGAGCAGAGTTACATCATATGGTACATACAAGAAAAACAAGCAATCAGGCCCAGTCAACATGGGTTTATGAAAGGCAGGTCCTGTTTGACCAGCCTGATCTTCTTCTATGCCAAGGTGACCGGTCTAATAGATCAGGCTGTGGATGTCGTGTACTTAGACTTCAGTGAAACCTTTGACACTGTATCCCACAGAATTCTCCTGAAGAAGCTGGCAGCTCATTGCCTCGATGAGTGGACTCCGCAATGGATAAAGAACTGGCTGGAGGGCCAGGCCCAAAGAGTTGTGGTGAACAGAGCCAAATCCAGTTGGTGGCCGGTCACAAGTGGTGTTCCCCAGGACTCAGTATTGGGGCCAGTTCTGTTTAATCTCTTTATCAATGAACTGGATGAAAGGATTGAGTGCACCCTTAGTAAGTTTGCAGATGACACCAAATTCGGTGGGAGTGTTGATCTGCTGGAGAGTAGTAACGCCATACAGATGGATCTGGACCAGCTGGATCATTGGACTGAGGCTAATTGTATGAGGTTTAACAAGGCCAAGTGCTGGGTCCTTCTCTTGGATCACAGCTACAAGCTCGGGGAAGAGTGGCTGGAAAGCTGCCTGTCAGAGAGGGATCTGGGGATGCTGAATGACAGCCAGCTGAATATGAGGCAGCAGTGTGCCCAGGTGGCCAAAAAGGCCAACAGCATCCTGGCTTTATCAGGAATAGTGTGGCTAGCAGGCCCAGGGGAGTGATCATGCCACTGTACTCGACACTGGTGAGGTCCCACCTTGAATACTGTGTTCAGTTTTTGGCCCCTCATCATAAGAAGGACATTGAGGTACTAGAGAGAGTGCAGAGAAGGTGACAAAGCTGGTGAGGGGCCTGGAGCACAAGTCTTATAAGGAGCAGTGGAGGGAACTGGGGCTGTTCACCCTGGAGAAAAGGAGTCTGAGAGGAGACTTTCTCGCTCTCCAAAACTACCTGAAAGGAGGTGGTAGCATGGAGGGTGTTGATCTCTTCTCCCAAGTAGCAAGTGGTAGGACAAGAGGAAATGGCCTCAAGTTGTGCCAGGGGACGTTTAAATCGGATATTAGGAAAAAATTTTTCATGGAGAGCGTTGTGAAGCATTGGAACAGGCTGCCCAGGGCAGTGGTGGAGTCACCATCTCTGGAGGTGTTTAAAAGGCATTTAGACATGGTTCTTAGGGACATGGTTTAGTGCTAGAGTTAGGTTAGGTTAAGTTTGGACTCGATGATCCTGAGGGTCTCTTCCAACTGAAATGATTCTATGACTCAGTAATGAACGATCAACCCAAGAGTCACAAAACAGAAATCCCACCAGCTCCCTTGTTGCCTCTATCTTTCACCCATTTTTAAAAGCATGTTTATAATGATGTTTGGCAAACTCAAGGAATGCTTTAGATGACTTTTTCTTAGGAAGACCTGAGTCATGTTAGTAAGTAATTCATAGGTTGTTTGGAGAAAGTCAGTTTTCTGGAGGGCATTTCTGCTGCCTTTGGGTTTTATCTCTGTCTTTCCTCTCTGCCTTTCCTCTCTGCATCTGCGTCCCTTGTGATGGTGAGGAATTGCAAGGGATGAATGACAACAAGGAGCTTAGGACAACCAGAGGCAACCCTATGGAAATCCCAGTCCTTACCACAAGGAGACAGTGAAGATACTCTTAGCAAATGTTTCCAGCTGAGAGGACACTCTGCTATTTTTTTTTGTCAGCAACTGTAAAATCATCAAATGGCTGGAAAATTGCAGAGCGGAGGAAACTTGAAAGGAGAGAGGAGGTGGGTAGAGAAGAAATTTTAAAACAACATTCAGGAACTTAATATTTTTTTCAGGACGCAGGTATTCTCAAATATGAAGTAGGTACAAATTAAGCAGCAAGATGCAAAACACCAAGGTTTGTTTTGAGGCACTAATAACAAATATCCACTCATAGTCAGTAAACCTACACTGACATAATCTGAAAGTTAACCAGTCATATTGAGAAGAACCCTATTCCCTATTTGGAGAAACAATTAAAATTTTGGATTTGTCTAGCCATGATAAAAAATGAACTCAAATGTTATTCGTCTATATGTGGTGCTCACCTGGCCACCTGTCTTTGATACAGCCTGTGAAGTAGAGTTCTTTATATATGGTAAATGCACTATATAGAAAAAAGTCTCAATGCACAGCAGTACTCAGGCATTTCACTGCCTGTAAATCCAACCTTTAGTTTTTTCATGCCAGCCTATTCCTTCCTCCTCCCCAGTTACTGATCTTCAGGCATTTATACACCTTCAATGCCAGTATTTCTTAGCTAGATGATTTTCTGATCCCACAAAGCAAGTTTCAGCCTAAGTTCTGATGGAAGCATCCTCCTTACATGACTGCTCCAGTGGGGATTACTTTACCCATGCTGGAAGAAAAAGAAAATTTTCTTCCTCTTGCAGTTGCAGTAGGATTACAACTGCAAATGACGAGTTTATATTAACATTAATGACATATTCTATCACTAGAAAAAATACTGTATAGAAAGCAGTGAGGATCAATTAATTTTGACAGTGGGAAGTGGGAGAAGAAGTCTTGGCTCTTCCTTTACCTGCCTGGGATCAGAAATCCGAGACTAGTACTCCCAGGCCAAGTCTTGCACAGTCTGTGGGCTATTTGGAAAACGCCAACCCCTCCAAGTGTTGTCTGTCTTGTTTTACTGAGGAAAATTCTGGTACCCACTCTGTACATAGACACTCAACTTAAGACAAGGGTAGTAAATTTCAAATAAATGCTTGGGTCCTTAAGGCAAAGAGTGCAAAGCTTTGCTCATGTCTTACTGTCCCTTCTTATGCGCTTGGATTGTTCTATGTTGCTGACTTGTGTCCCCTTATTTTGGGACACAAAATTTCCGTTGGTCTTCCTGGTGGTCTTCCTGGGTGCTAACTTCATGGGTTTCCATGACTGACAGGAAAAGTAGGAGTTCTGTGATGCAACATTAAACTGAAGGCTTTATGCACCATCCACCACTGGATGATTTATCTTTTGCAATGCGAAGGGGAGTCTGAGGAGTCCCAAGATCTGCTGTCACAGCTTCGAGGTTATCCTTCCTTTCCACATCCACCTTTTGGAAATGAATGAATCCTTTCTAAAACCACTTCCTCCTAGAAGCCAAACAAAACTAACAAAAAAGTTGTTAAATTTCTTTCCTTAAAATTTTTAACTAAATGTACAAGGTTATCTTTCAGTTTCCTTGATTGGGATATTGACACTTAAATTTGAGACTGGCTCATTCATCTGAATAAAGTATATAATTTTTATTGCTTTATTGTTCCTGTCCCCAAACAAAAGCCCCTGTACTTGAATAAAGAGTCACATAATCAAACACAGGCAAACTGCAGCCATTAAAAGGAGGTCTCAGTTTTATTGAAAGTTTAACATGACAGAAAGTTAGGAGATTCCATTTTTATTCATTAAATTTAATTCAGTTATTTTTGCGTGGATACAAACTGTGTGAGTTTTGGCTGAAAAACAAGGTTTAAGTTATATTTATAAAGGGAAATTCACTCTTCACATTTTAGGACATAGCCTGTAGAAAGAATTATCTATGCTCAAGATACAGCATTTAATGGCAGGAGAGAGTTAATTAATTTTAAGGAAAGAGGAAAAAAAAAAAGACCTGGCCTGTTATCTGATTTGAGAATAGTTTTTTCCTCCATTATTACCCTCCATCACTTCCTTTTTAATTCCTCTGCTCTCTTAACTTGCCTTCTGGAAGTAGGCGCTCAGATAATATTACCATAGGCAACGCTTTAGGGAGTTAAAAAAAAAATGGTGTACATGAAAGAAGGCATAGCATGCTGTCAGGAAATTATACCTGTAGGGGAAACATATTCTCAAAATTGCTTATAATATATGCAGAGTCAAATAATTCCCTGGATGCTCGCTTCAGTTCGCTTCTGTGTTGCATTGTGGTGAAGAAGGACTTTAGCCCAAGTATCATAGAATCATAGAATAATTTCAGTTGAAAGAGACCCTCAGGATCATTGAGTCCAACCATAACCTAACCTAACTCTAGCACTAAACCACGTCCCTAAGAACCTTGTCTAAATGCCTTTTAAACAGCTTCAGGGATGGTGACTCCACCACTGCCCTGGGCAGCCTGTTCCAACGCTTCACAACCCTTTCCGTGAAGAATTTTTCCTAATATCCGATTTAAACGTCCCCTGGCACAACTTGAGGCCATTTCCTCTTGTCCTACCACTTGCTACTTGGGAGAAGAGATCAACACCCTCCATGCTACCACCTCCTTTCAGGTAGTTGTGGAGAGCAAGAAGGTCTCCCCTCAGACTCCTTTTCTCCAGGATGAACAGCCCCAGTTCCCTCCACTGCTCCTTATAAGACTTGTGCTCCAGGCCCCTCACCAGCTTTGTCACCTTCTCTGCACTCTCTCTAGTACCTCAATGTCCTTCTTATGATGAGGGGCCAAAAACTGAACACAGTATTCAAGGTGCAGCCTCACCAGTGCCGAGTACAGTGGCATGACCTTGGTCCAGATCTGCTTCTTTACTGAATCTCTTTTCTGTCCTGCATTGCTCCCTTTTAATCGTCAGTCCTTATCACATGATTAATTGAAAGAAAACTGATCACATCCTCGAGATGTGAACATCAGGAGAATGCTTAGCTGACAGAAAAATCAAAGGGATCAACGTTGCAGCAGCAAGAACAGCAGCCAGCAAAGTTGCCTGTTGTGTCAAAACCCCTTATTCCATGTAGGATCTCTTGTGCAAATGAAGGGTGATGCCTGTTTGGTCAGCTTCTCTCATTCCCTAGGGGTTTCCATTTATGCATCCTCTGAATATAGAATTAGTATAGAATAGAGCAGTGAATCTATTTTGTGTAAGTCATGCAAACAGCCACAGACAGACCAGGAAGCACAGGACAGTCATGGCTTCATAGAAACAAAAGCTGCAATTGCTCAGTTAATTTGACTCCAGCAAAACATGTGCCAGAAAATCTTCATGGATTAACTGCTGAATGAACTGCGGTGTACCTTGTAGAAAAATTAGTAATAATGCTGTCTTGGTTTTACTTTTTAAGGCCATGGATGTAAAATCTTTGTCATACTTAATGAACTGTTCCTTTCTTAATCACTGTCTCTGGTAAAGATACAAATCTGTTTTCTGTTCTGGGTTTTGCTGAATTTGAATCGTAAACCAGTAAAATCTTCTGCCTGGGTATATCTGTTAACCCTTTTCAGTTCTTTGTATCACCTTGTTATTCAGATGAATAAATTAAGCTTGTTTTTTCTTTCATTATATGGTAGATTCTCTTATACTTCATAGAATCAGAGGATCATAGAATGATTTAAGTTGGAAGGGACCTCTGGAGGTCATCTGGTCCATCCTCTCTGCTCAAGCAGGGCCACCTAGAGCTGGTTGCCCAGGACCATGTCCAGGGAACTTCTGAATATCTCCAAGGGTGGAGACTCCACAACCTTCCTGGGCAACCTGTGCCAGTGCTCAGTCATCCTTACAGTAAAAACGTGTTTCCTGATGTTCAGATGGAGCCTCCTGTATTTCAGTTTGTACCCATGGCTTCTAGTTCTGGCACTGGGAACCACCGAAAAGAGCCTGGCTCTGTCCTCTTTGCACCCTTCCTTCAGGTATTTATGTACATTGAGAATTTCATCTGAGCCTTCTCTTCTCTAGGCTGAACACACTCAGCTTTCTCAGCCTTTCCCCATATGAGGGACACTCCAGACTCTTAATCATCTTGGCAGCCTTCCATTGAACTCTCTGCAGTGTGTCTATGTGCCTCTTCTACTGAGGAGCCCAGAACTGCACACGGCACTCCAGGTGTGGCCTCACCAGTGCTGAGTAGAGGGGAATGATCACCTCCCACCTGCTTCCAACACTCCTTCTAATGCAGCCAGGATATCATTTTACCACCTTTGTGGGAAAGGCTCATTGTTGGCTTATGTTCAACTTGGCGTCCAACCAAACACCTAGGTTATTTTCTGCAGAGCTTCAGACAATGCTTTGTCATGACACAGAATCATAGAATCATTTTGGTTGGAAAAGACCCTCAGGATCATTGACTCCAACCTTAACTTAACACTGCCACTAAACCATGTCCCTAAGAACCTCATCTACGTGTCTTTTAAACACCTCCAGGGATGGTGACTCCACCACTGCCCTGGGCAGCCAATGCCTGACAACCCTTTTCGTGAATAAATTTTTCCTTAATATTCAATTAAACCCTCCCCTGGCACAGCTTGAGGCCATTCCCTCTCGTCCTATCACTCTCTACTTGGGAGAAGAGACTAACCCCCACGTCGCTACAACCTCCGTTCAGGTAGTTGTAGACAGCAATAAGGTCTTCCCTCAGCCTCCTTTTTCCAGGCTAAACCTCCCCAGTTCCCTCAGCTGCTTCCCATCAGACTACTGCTCCAGACCCTTCCCCAGTTCTGTTGCCCTTCTTTGAACTCGCTCCAGCACCTCAATGTCTTTCTTGTCATGAGGGGCCAAAAACTGAACCCAGGATTCAAGGTGCGGCCACACCACTTAACTCAGTTCACCAACAGCTTTTTTGAAAGGGGCATATGAGAAAGAAGCATAATATCCCACCTGTCATTGCTTCACATCTATGACAGATGCAACATGACCTTTATGAATATGTCCATGATATCCTTTTGTTTATGAGAGACAAGACACTCATCCTTCTGCCCTTAAGTTCAAGCTTATACTTAGTGGATTGTCACCTATGACTAAAAATTCCCTTTCAGAGTCACTGCTCTCCAGAGCGGACTCCACCATCTCATAGGGAAAAGATAAGTATTTTCTCCATAGAATTACAAATACCTTTTCCATTCATTAATAAATTGTTCGCTAGCATTCAGCTTATTGAACAGTCCAGATCATGGTACCTTTTTCCTCTTCATCAGTTTTCCTGCAATCTTTCAGTCACTTAAAAATGTTATCATCGGTGATGTTATATATTCTCATCGATAAGAATATAAACCGATGTCAGGGCAGGAACTGAAACCTGAAACGCTATTAGGAATTGACATGCTCAGTCTTTATTCTCTCATCTTCATCCATTTCAGGTTCAAATAGATAGCTCGAGATCCATTTAAGGCATTTAGCATTTTGTCTAATTGTTGTAATTGTAATCAACATCCTAGTGGTTGCAAGTTAAATGTGCTCTAGAAGTCAATCAAATTTGTAATCTCATTAAAAGGAAGAAAAACAAGTTCATTTAACAGAATCTGTTTTCTCTAAATGCATATCGATTACTATGAATTATATTATCCTCCTTTAATTTTTTTATTAATTGAGTCCTCAGTCAGACAAATCATTAGTGGGAACAGAACTGATGCCAGACTGTTGAGCATCTAATTATGTGGATTTTTCTGCTCATATTTTTAAACTTTTAGCAACAAATTAGCTTCTATGCTTCACCAAGTTATAAATAAAAAAGAGATATTTATTTTGCAGACGGTTGATCATTTATTTGAAAACTCCTCAAATTTTCATATTCTAAGATACTGAGCAACCACAGATGAAGTTATAAGTAATAGCAGTTGTTATCTTCTTCTGAGGCATTAGTAATAGTCTCTGTGAGACACAGGTTAATGAACCTGCTGGTCTAGTTTGATATTGTTCTTACACTAGACTGATACACACTATTGTAATCTTCACCCAAGTACTCATGTGTATAGAGCAAAATCCGGACACAGTTATAGATGAAAATCTCACCTAACAAACAGGATGTTTTTTTCTTATTCTTGAAGTATTGTGAACCCGGAAGTCAAATAAAAACAGTGGCTTTCCATGATTTCAAATGGAGCATTGACGTCAAACTGTTGTTAGATAGTTGTCAGAAAAAAAAAAAAAAAAATCACCTGAAAAAGATTGTGAAACATTTCCACTCCTTGTGCCACCGTGTCTCCTCGACATGGATGTGGAATCAGAACATCTACTTATGCTGATCTTATAGCTCTGCAGAACAGAAAATGAAACACAGAAAAAAAACCTCATGAAAACTCTGTGTGGTAACATACACATCTAAAATTTACAAGTGATACAAACTGAAATTTGTAGATCAGTAGCGATACATGGATTCTTGTGAAACATGGTATTCCCCTAGAAGCAGGCTGAATGCTGCTCAGCCATGTAGTGGACATGCAGAGTGGGTGGGTTTTTGATGGGAGATGTTTGAGAATGGTCACTTTTGTTTCAGGGGCTGAAGAGAATCTAGTTCTTCTTTGAGAATGGGAATTTTGGGGAATTATGAAGGAAGAGTAAAACAGTAAACAGCTTGAGCATTGCCCTGCAATCTCTACCAAAACAGCTTGAGCATTGCCCTGCAATCTCAACCAACTATCTCCCATACTCATATTGATAGAACAGCTCCTGGCATAGTTTTGGCTTGGACTAACTAGCAGTCTCAGGCATGAGGGTAAAAGAGGTCACACATATCAGAGACCTTTCCTATTGTGTGGTCTGGATGGAACCACCTCTTTTGAAGGGAAAAAGTCATATTGCATCACTCTGCAAACTTCACATTTATGCAGAGTACAAGAAGTCCTAGACAATATGGGCAAAAATATTGCTAGTAAACAGAGTTGTCTGGAATTAATCCTGGTCCTATTGAAGTCCATGGGGATTTTGTTATTGACTCAATTAAAGGGCGAATAGGGTAATTAAGATAGCTTCAAGGTACTGAGTACTAGAAGTCAAGGATGTGGTGTGATATTGGAAAAGAAAAAGTATTATTTCTCTTTTGGTGTGTTCCGTAACTAGGTAAAAGCAAGAAACTAGGAGGTTCCCTTTGAACTGGCATTTAGAGGAGATAATATACACACTTTACATAATTATTATTCCATGAATCAGACTTCTGATTCTTATCCCAAGAATTATTAGACTGCAACTGAAATTAGAAGAAATCTTTAGTATTTTGGAATATAAACACATTGGCTGTAGTCTTCCTATTATTATTATTATTATTATTATTATTTTGATAAATCAATCATCATTGACAGTCATGGTCGTATCTTGAATAATATATATGTTTAGTTTGTCTATGAGGTGGGATTCTTACCTCGATCATGGGGTCATTCAGCAGCTACAGTAAATGCATCCTTTCACATGAACACCTTGGAGCCTGGGTATGTCCACTGAGGTTTCCTCTCATCCTAGTAAGAATTCCTGAAATATGGGGCTGACAGATATGACATAGGACCTACAGGACATCCACATCATAATTCTGTAACACTTAACATTATAAAATAAAAAAAGATATGTGTACCTTACTTCAAAAGCTAATGAGTCATTGGCTTCTTGTGACTTTGGCTTCATATTTGGCCCTCTTACCATACAGTCTTGGCTGATAGTTGCAGTGGCACATTTGTCTGATCTAAATTATGTATAGATACTTTAGAGAAAGTTTTTAATGGTCTTCCTCAGGGTAGTATGCCTTTACTGAACTTCGCACAAAGTTTGAGATCATCTATGTCTCAGAATTGACTGATAGGAACATTTTATGTAATGAAACATAATCAACTAATCTAAAGGAGCAGATAACTGGCAAGAAGCTACATCTGAAAGCTGAGATCACAGACTTCTGAGAGAGGCTACCTAGAAGACACTAATAGCAGCTGAGGTTGGGTAGTCAAAATCCATCTCCTACCATCCTAATTGAATGAGTACTGAGTAGAATTCAGATAAAGTTTTGGCAGACAATTAATAAGAAAATGTGCACAGGGCTGCAAACACATGTGTACCAATAAATACGGATCAAAATGTATTCACTGCCCCAAATACTGTTTTTGTTGCTTGAAACAGCTGAAAGAGCATCTACATCATCTTGTCCCGCTGTCTGTGTGTCTTGCAGAAGACACCACACAACAGAAACCCATCACGTCCTTGGTTACTTGGTGGAAACACCTTTTCAGCAAATGCTAGAGACCATTCCCTGTCTGGTTTGTGGCTAAAATTTAGTTGTATAGGTATGGCAAGACCATGACAGTTGACCTCAGGACCAGAGATCAGTCCAAGCAGTGCTTAGCAGCACTAATAAAAAACACTCCAACCAACCAGTCAATCGACCAAACAAAAAAAAAGATTCAGAACTTCATCTGTGTTTGCTCAGTTTCCCACTGGTGTAGTTTTGCTATGAGCTTGTTTGTTGTCATGAGGAATATTCTTAATGCGCAGATTCTTGCATGTGTCTATACAACAACCATTTCTGAGGTGATATGATTCTTTTTTTCTCAAGACAACAACCCTGAGTCTAGCTAAGCAGGTTAAAACCAGTAAGAATCTGAAACAGAGGCAGTAATACCAGCTAACTAACTGCAATTGAAAACATTGTCTACTCTGTTGGATGAATTGAACCTGTAAAACTGAAGGACAGAATGGGCTTCTGGTAATTAAAAGTTTCTCCCATGTAATTTTAACTGAAGGCGAGTTTAGATTTTTTCTTTTCTTTTGTTTTTTTTCTTTCTTTTTCTTGCTACTTGAAGTTAGGTATTTAGTCAAGCTAGGCTTCCTCTACCATCAATGTGGACGCTCTAATCAACCAGTCTAAATAGATACCCAACTTCTATCTAAAATTAGAGACCTGTGCAAATCTGTGGTTTTGTTTAGGGTCTCACTGAAAAGCACACTAAAGAGAGTTAAAAACTAATGTTGCGGTAACAATGAAAAGTTGACAAATTTCAGTCATATCTCTCTTTATTCTGTTCCAAAATGGCAAGATTAGATGCACAAAACCTTCTTCTGCTATCATAGTATACTTGGCTCATTAAGCAGGCATGGAAGATTTTTTTGCTTACTCAAAACACTTGGTTCCACCACAAGCATTATGTTCTTCTGAAGCAGTCTTCAAATGTGATTTTGTCACACAGCATTTCTACTTTCAGTTTTGATAGGAGTAAAGGGAAACAAACTTCATCCTAATCCCTTTTAATCTGAATCAAAATTGTTATTTTGCTTTTTAAGCTGTTTTCCTGATACATCTTTCCCTAGTTCATTGTGCAACATTTTACTGATGAATAAAGGGTTGTTTGTTTGTCTTTCATTTTCATTTTCACATCATAGGCGATTTTCAATGGAAACTTTCCCTATTTATTTCCAAGATCCAAATTTGACAAATAAAGAGATAATATCTTGGCATACTTCCAGCAGTTTTTTCACAGAGCATCCTGTTCCTCTAATATGCTCTCTACTGACCATTCCTAATTTTCTGCATAGTTTTATTATTGGCTTCATACTGCATATTAATTAGTAAAGTCTCAGTGCTTTGATAACTCCTTAACTTAGCTAGCCATAATGATGGCCCAGAGTGGCTCATTAATATTTTTGTTAAATGCATTAATTAATAAAAAACCCCCACACATGTAAAAACTAGATAGCCCTAGGTGATAACGATAATGGGACTCATCCTCCTGCCATTACATATCCAGTCCAAGGCTTTAGATGCAGGTGTTGAATCACAGAATCATAGAATTATAGAATCATTTTGGTTGGAAGAGACGCTCAAGATCATTGAGTCCAACCATAACCTAACTCGGGCACCAAACCGTGTTCCTATGAAACTCATCTATACGTCCTCCAAATACCTCTAGGGATGGTGACTCCATCACTTCCCTGAGCAACCTGTTCCAATGCCTGACAACCCTGTCCAGGAAGAAAATTTTCCTAATATTCGATCTAAACCTGGCCTGCTGCAACTTGAGGCCATTTCCTCTCATCCTATCACTTGTTACTTGGGAGCAGAGACCAACACTCTCCACGCTACAACCTCCTTTCAGGTAGTCGTGGAGAGCAAGGTCTCCCCTCAACCTCCTTTTCTCCCAGGTCCCTCAGCCACTCTTCATCAGACTTGTGTTCCAGACGCCTCACCAACTTCATTTGGCCTTTGTTGAGCTTCATAAGGTGATAAAACTGTTTGTGTACATGCCATCAGCACATTGGCTTGTATTGGCACAGGTACCAAGATGTAACTAAATGCAAGGCAGCTACTCTTTTCACAGTTTCATGCCTTTATGGACTAGAGTATCTAAGGAATCAGAGTGAGGCTGGAAAATGTGACATATGTCCTCTCTGCAAAAGTGCATACAGACTAGGCAGGATACCTTAATTACCTCAAAAACTGTTAGGTCCTGTGTGTGGTCAACTGAACTGAACCTGAAGGATTCACAGAGTCACAGACTACCTGAGGTTGGAAAGGGTGCCTCAAGATCATTTATTCTACATGCCCTATTCAAAGCAGGGTCATCTTGAGCACATTGCTCAGGGTCATGCCTCATCAGCCTCTGATTATCTTCAAGGATGGACACTCCACAACCTCTCTAGTCAAGCTAGTCCGGAGTTCAAATAAATGCACAGTTTAATTTTTTTTCTTATCTTTCAATGGAGTTTCTTGTGTTGTAGTTTGTGCCCATCACCTCTTGTACTGTCACTTGATGTTACTGAGCAGAGCCTGGTTCTATCTTGTTTACTCCCCCCACCAGCTATCAATAGACATTGCTAAGATGGATCCATTGGGATCTGTGGGAAGCTCATTCTTTTCTGGAGTGGCAGATGGACACCAAGCAGAATACTCCTTGGCTGCTAAAACGGCCTACGTGTGAGCAACTGAATCAAAATGATACTGTACATATAGATGGTGTGTATAGACTGTACTGTACATATATGTTTGCTGAAAGATGATGTTTAGTACTATTTCAGGTTTTCTTGAGTATCCAAGATATACACAAGGGATTGACAGATGCAGTGAAGATGTGAGACACCTCAAACCTTCTGCAGAAGAAGAGGGAAGCCAGGCAGGATAGGCAAGGCTGTCTGAAATATCACTTGATGCTTATATGTGGGTGACTGCATAATGCCCTCAGTGTGTCTGTGGGTATAAAATTACAGCAAACTATGTCTTGATTGTCTTTGTGAAGGTCTGCCTAGTGTGCTAGATCCTGAATGAGCAGAACTCTGTCCCACGCTGTGGTGTAATCCTAGTAATGCTTTCTCCAAAAGTTTGACATTGTGAGTTGCTTCAGAAACTGTCTTTATATACCACTAAGTCAAATGTATTTCCATTAAAACAACAACAACAACACAAACAAACAAACAAAAGCGGAAAACATAAACCTTTGCCCTGAGCAACAACCATTTTCATTAAGGTTTGAAGTTTCCATTGATTTCTTGTTCATGTCTTTTCTTCATGAAGGTGAACCCAAATAGCAGTTAGGAGGGTAGACATTTTGTTAGATTTGGCTTTTAGCGGCTACACAGAAATTAGACTGTATTTTCCAGTAAAATATAACTGAGCACCCAGCCTCTCTAACATGAGTGGGAGTTCTGTTGTTCAACACATGGACAAATATCACCATACATAGTTCATGAATTCTGCTAATTCTGGAACTTCAAGACACTCATAATTTTACATTGTTTGGTCCCTTTTTTGCCTGGTCACTTACTTTGAATGTAGATTTGCACAAGCTCTCTGTATGCAGTTTGCATTTAAAGTCTGATAGAGGTGGACTTTTTCCTATTACTTTTTCCTTTTCATCTTCTTGTATGTTACAGTGTCTGCAAATTAGAGGCTACTTGTGCACATTGACATGTATTTTGGCATTGCACTTCTGCAAATCTCAGCAGGTTTGTTTTAATGGAGCGAGTGGAAAATTTACACACTAAAGTGAAGAGAGATGGGAGAGGCAACATGTCATGTGTCTGTATTCAAAATACTGATGAATTTGTCACAGTTGTGTTTCCTCTGACTTTGGAGAAGAGCGTATACAGAATTAATCAGAGGAATTCTCTATAACACCTGGGAAATTGTATTTCCCAGAAGATTAGAGAGGTAATATTAATTATTGAGAGTTCATTTGTTAGGGGACAAAGGTGGGGGTTGGATAAACCAAGTTTAAACATGTGGAAACTGCCTCCTAAGCTTTTTCCTTTTCCACCTGAAAAATCTTTCTGAAGTTTCTGCCATTGCAGCTTTGTCCTTGGTATGTCATTGTCTAAAATTCCGCATTAAGTCATTTCTGCAAGCACCGAAACAGCACAGAAAGAAGAATTGTCATCAGGTTCCCAAGCAGCTTTGAAACAGTATGTCTAGGAAAGCACTTAAAAAAACCCCTCTTTCTGATTTTTTTTTTCAGCAAAACTTTTCAGGTCCATTTTTTTTGAAAGTTTGATGAAACATCTAAGCTACAGTTACTTCAAGTCATACCTGAAAGAGGGTGCTAATTGCATCTAAAGTGTTTTTTTCGTTGTGTGTTTTTTTTTTCTTTTGTTTTGTTTTGTTTTTTTTATTCTCATTGTTTCTGCCTGAGAAGAGTCAAACCTTGTGCCACAACACTGATATCAAAATTCGGAGTGAGAGTGTTGGCAACTAACACAGAACCTTGGCTGAAATAGGACTTGGCAACGAAGTGCTGTAACTTTGCAGGGAGAAGATTAAAGAATTAGTTTGAGTCTGTGGAGATGTGGATTTGATTGCCAGCATTATCACAGCCTTTCTATGCAATCATGGGCAAGTCACTTCTGAGGGCATATATCAAGATATATTCTGGTCATCTAAATATTAAGTATTCAAGGTTAAATAATTTTCTAGGTTGTATCCATTGTCAATGGACAGAGACTAAGATTCCTGCCACTTTTCCTCTGTGGTCAACAGAGAGAGACTGATAGAATGTAAATCATTCCATCCAGCTTTGATTTCTGCTTTAGAACAGTACAAATTGCTTTGCATTTTGTCTTTCTCTTGATACATCAAGAATGAAATCTGGTTAACAGATTCTAGATGAGATACCTATTTAATATAACTATAATTACGTGGAATAAATCCCACTATTAATCTCTGTATAAGACAATCTTCTCGCTGTAATATGAGAATAGTATTTCTGCTCCTCTGATTTTTATGTAATAACTATTGGATGGAAGTTCTAGGTCCTGTAATGTCATAGGTCAAGTTCCTAGCCAGGTTTGATTGTCTTTACTCAGAGATGGAAATTATTTTCAAGCAGCAGACAAATCAGGTTTAAATCAACATAGATTTTATTGCCGTGAAATGTTTGATCAAATGTGGTCATTATCTTCATAGACTCATGTAAAACAGGTAGCTTGTATAGGAAATAGAAATATAAAAGATTATGTTTTTCACCACTGAATTATAAATTAAGTTAAATTAAGTGGAAGGAAAAAAACCCAAAACAAACCTAAACCCCAAACCAATAAATAGGACATTGCTTGTTGGTGACCAAGTGAACACTCACATTTAAATACAATCACAACAGCTGCTGTACAGAACAGAATTAATTGTACAAAATAAAGAAAAGTAAAGAATAGCAATAAAAAAAAGATCAGATCTCTCAAATGACCTTCACCCGGCAAAGGAAAATGACTTTATCTTCCTCCCCCATTCCCCACACAGCTGTACTTGAAGTCTTGTTGAACCTGTAATGAGGGCAGAGGCAGAGGATATTTTTACAAACACAGTTCCTGTATAATTATGTTTATTGATTCTTCCTTGTGTTGCAGGCTTGTGTCTTCTTTCAAGGCTATTTTTTCTTGTCCTTTAAGAATTAGAGCAGCAGAACAAACTCTCCAAAGGATAAACGAAAGTCAAATGACCTGGGAATTCATCAGCAGCCCTTTTGGATACCTAAGACATCTAAGAGCAAAACTGCTTGTTGGTATTAGGAAACAAACAAACAAATCTAGACAAATTGGCTCTTAGAATGATAAAGCATCCTGTGTTGAGCCTTGCTGCAAAATTATGAGCCGCATTTGTGCCACTGAGTCATGTTCAAAGGAGCTGGGGCAATATTTACAAAGAGGTCCAGGATCTGGAAGGACTATACATTGTGCCTGCTTTGTAGCAGATTTGGTTTTGTCGTTGCTTTTTTGGGGGGTGGGAAAGTTAAAGAGAAACTTCAAAGACCAGATTCCTTGTTGATTTGGAGAGCTTAGTCAACACACAAGTAGTTCATACTCACAGTGAGTAACATCTTGCTCTAAGAAGAAAGGCATGTGGTTATTCAGTGTATTTTGTTCATGAGTAATTTGCTAACAAATCCAAGTATCAACAGCTGGTCTTTTTGAGTCGAAGATGTCAGGGCCTGGTATAAGAAGTAAGTTCAGAGACCTACTTAAAGTGTTTTGAGATTTGCGGTAGGAAAGGCGTAATGCATACACAGCTGAGCAATGGACTGAAGTAAAACAGGATCCAAATACCCAGCACTTGAAGCATGAATCTAATTGCAGGTTTTCAAAAATCATAACGATTCATTGCTTTGGCAATGGTCTAGACACTTTTCTGTAATCCTTCAGTGCTTTTGACCTGAATGGAATAAACAATTCCATGATCTCTCAAAGGGAGAATTTTTTTTTTCAGATCAGGTTAATTTCAAAGTCAAAAAGGTACAAATATACTGAATTTGCTACCAGTGATCACCTGCTGTCTTCATACCATACCCTTCCTTCAGGTTGATCTAATTCATGAGTGTGTTTTGAGAGGGCAATAATTCATTGCTTAAAACTGCACTGAAGGTTCTAATTTCAAAAACTAAAGGCATTTCAAGACCAAACTGCTCTGATAGCTAGCTCAGCAGAAAAAGCAGTAGTATTTTTTTTGTCTCTTAATAAAAATACTAAGTACAGATAAAAATAAATAACAGTGAGCCTGTGAATGTCAACAAACTTCACATCTACCTTTTTTAAAGAATTCTGCTGTTAAAATTTGCTAAGATACTAAAGGAAAAAACAGAAGGTTTGGGATGCAGGTAGCCTTTTAATGGTAAGAATATATAGAAGTTCAATCAGGTTGAATCAGATCTATATTGATCCTTACCAAAAATCTGTAGGGGTCAATAAGTCAAAAACTGGAACTTCTGGGGCTTTGAGAGCACTCAGGTTTATTAATATTAATAGATTAAATGGTAATCTAGGTCAAAAATAATTTGTTACCTGCAGAGCAAAGGCTCATGGTGCTCATATAATACCAAAAGATGTAAGTCTTTAAGCAAATTATTGTTGGGACCTTGGACCATATCCTGCATACGAAAATATTTCAAATAATGTTGCATACATATTATTTCCAACATCAGAGACTTTAATTTGATTGTAATAAAATGTTGCTTTCTCAAGAGTTTTACAGAATAATCTACACAGTCCGTCACGCCCTCTTCTCCAGAAGACTGGTGTTTTAGTGAGGAAAATGGAAAAGAATTTAAGAAACTTTTCTTCTCTTTTTTTCCTTCATCCAAATCTGATTTAAGTTCATCCACATCCTGAAGTAGAGGACCATAATTCAATTGTTTTACAGTACATTTTCATGTCGTAAATCTGTGTATCTGACAGCCCAACTTGTAATTTTTTCCCTTTCTCCATTTCTCTACCTCAGTTTGGGCAATAGAAAAAGTAGAATGGATTTCCTTTTCACTTTTAGTCATGGTTACCTACCTTCACACTCAAGTATTTAATGTTCTAGAACAGTTCCATGATATTTCTGTTGAAGACATCTCTGAGGATCGTTCATTTGATTTTAGCACTTCTCCAGAGGTGCTGGAGTGAAAAATTCATTCAGTAAAGTTTAAGTTCTGTTAGGCACTTAGCTGATCTCAGTATTTCAAGGAGGTGGAGTCCCGTGGAGATCCATCTATATCCCTCAGTGCACAGAGGGTGCCTAGGTAGCACTAAAGTAGGTATCTAAGTTATATACCTACCATAAGCAATGAAAAATCTGGCCAAAATTATAGGACTTCTTTTTTTTTTTTGAGATTCCCTTATGTGAGCAAATAAAGACTCATTAGTTCTTGGCATGTTTTCTCACCATGATAACACTGTCCTTGTTGACCTCAAGAGGAACAACACTGTGCCATAAGTGCTCTATTCCCTTCCATACTTTTGGAAGGCAAGTCTGATCTCATTGATTCAGTTTGACTCCCTACATCATGGCTGTAAACACCCTCAGACATTTGTCCTGGTCCCTGGGTTTAGCCTAAAGCCAGTCATCCACGATGCAACACATGCTAGCTAGTTGTAGAAAGCTATGATGTAGATACATGTGTATGAGCATTTTTATCCTTGGTTTCTTTTATACCTAGTTAAGAGAAGCACACCCTTTTGGGGCATGAGTAATCATTACTTTGAGGTGAGATAAACTATGTACTATAAGTGCCTTTTTCTTTCCACTGATTGCAAGGAGAAGAGGGTGACTAACTGAGTTGTAGTCATGTACAATGCAAATGCTGCTGTTACATTCCAACCATTATCTGTGGAGAATGAAAGGCACTTCCAGATGAACCCTTAGACTTGTCCTAGACACTCGGTGTGCAAGTCAAGTGGCTACCCATAGGTATCTAGTACTGTGTCCTGGGATCTTCCAGCTCCTACTCCAGGTGTGTCCAGTTCTCCTATAGGTTTCATATCACATCTATCAAAACTCTGTGGCTGTCTTAGATGCCTTAAAACATCTCAAACTGCTCTAAACACTTACATGTGGACAACTATATTATTTTCTACCGTAGAAAGAGATGAATTGTCCCTTGGAAGAAAAGGTCTGGTTCTGCTGATCTTAAAAGGAGTTTAGAAGGCCAGCATAACCCCACCCTGTAATATCAATCCTTCCTAACTTTCTCAATAAAGTCGTGTCAGAGAAACAAGAAAAAGAATGGAATAAAAGTCGTGGAAGAAGTTAGAATGTGACTGGAAAACGCCTCTTGACTCAGAGAGTCTTAAGCTCAAACTATGTCTCCAATGCTTTCTGTGTAAGGATGTGTGATATGTGATAAAGTGATATTTCAAAAGTACATTAGCAAGGTTATTACCACTTAGCTTCTGTGGACCAAGCCAATCTGTCTTATTTGTCATTTGGGTTTTATTTTCTTTTCAGTAAGTGAGTGGATTCTGTTAGAGCTCTGCACTTCAGCTGGATTTCTAAAGACAATAAAGCTGCAGAAACAAGCTGTTGAGGAAAAGAAAGCATCATAAAATTGAGGCAACACAAAAGGTGATTCCAGTTGCCCGCATTGATCCTTTTGAACAAAGACCCAGGTATGGCAGACTGCAGTGTTGTGGGACCAGAGGCTGAGAAGATAGAGGGCAGAAGCCCATGCTGTCATTTAAACTTAAGTTCACAGTGGCATGAGGACGCTTACTGAAACTATCAAGGGTTTGTTGTTTTATTTTGGTTTTTTTTCATTTTAGTCTGCCATGCTGTTTTCACAAGAGACACCACGGCTGCTGCTTGAATGGTCAGGACAGATTCCCAACAGGTTCTGGCCTCATTCCAGTGCAGCTTTATTGTACATTCCCACTTGGGGATGAGCAGTCCCCGACATCAAACAGTTCATTTGTCCCACAGCCCAAGAACTCCTCTTTTGCCAGGTTTCCTTATTGTTTTCCCAATAGTGAGTAGATCAGGCATTTCCAATGGATCAGAGGAAGCCCTTCTTTCAATCTATCCAGCATGCAAGCAAAGCCAGGATGCTGGAACTGTGTGTCCCACAACTGATGTGCTGGCCTTAACTGTGCTGCTGGAGAAGAAAGTGCTTCAAATTTCATGTGCTACCTCAGCCAAGTCCAGAAGTGCTTATAAAAAACAGTGTTAGTGTATCATTCAGAACAATCAAATACTACGTGCACAAAACAGTAGTTTAGAGCAACATAAATTTTAAAAAAGTGACAATTTCATCACACAATTACTGTACACTGCTGTCCTTAAGGTTGAATACTTGCCTCTCTCACGCTCTCTTTCTCTCTGTTTTAATCTTTCTCTTTTTTATTTTCATTTTTTTATTTTTTTTCTTTCTTTTTTTTCTTTTTCTTTTTCTTTTTTCCCCCTTTTTTTTGGATTTGGTCCACTGGAGATAAATTGCCCTCAATGATATATATATTTAAAAAAAATATCAGCAGCAAGACTCTCTTGAAATAGATTCTGTTTGATGTAGCTAGTCTGTCTTTTCTGTTTTGCCCTCTTTCACAGCAGCCTCTGAAGTTTTCCGCAGGGGGGCTTTCTCTGAGTTGGCGTGTCCTTGGCCGGATTCCGCCGCTCCTCCGTTTTTGTGCGATGTGTGCTTTTCCAAGTAGTTCAGCATTTCACTGAGAACAGTTTGGAAAGTGCTTAGGGCAGCACATATTGCAGGAGTTCCAAAACCATGAGTGATCAAACTACAAATGGGAAAGAGAGAGAAAAAGAAATACACACACGCACATAAATATAAATGCACTTACATTCATTGAGGAGTTTAGAGTACGCTTATTTTGCTAAAGTGAAATTCAAGACTTGCTCCCTAAACTATTTATTACCTATGGGAGAAACAGGAAAGAGTGGACCTGAAGAGCAGATTACATACGGCTTCAAAGGTTGGTTTTGGTAGGAGTCTTGGTTCTGAAACTCTGTGGGATGGATCCTTGGCTGATGCGGATTGTCACGAGTTGTTGACTTCATAGAGACCAAAAGAGGCTCCATGCTGTAGGCTCCCCAACATCACTACTTTTCCAGTCCCAGAAGGTTTCTATCTCCCTTTCTCAGGTAAATGAAACCAGTTTTGTGTGGTTTATTCACTCACCTAGATCGGAGCCTTGAACAATAAGACCTGGCTGTTCTACATGGATATATATAGCCGCACCTCTATTAAGAAATTAAGCACTGCTGAGGTGCAATCTCAGACTCAGCACAATTGCCATGGTTTGGCCATATCCGTGCTGCTAAGCCCTCTGAGCATCCAATAGGGTGGAAACCGAGCTGCTAATTGAGAATAGTCCCTGGCCAATGCTGATGACCAAACAAGGCCCAGGAAATGTTTCACACAGGGCCGGTTCAGCCTCGCTAAATTCGTGGACCATCCTAACCAGTCAATAGCAAAAATAACCAGGTTCCAACAACTTTGCTCCGATGGTGTTGGATTTACTACTATAGATTTACCCTGTTGCACCTTTTATCCAAATAAGAGTTTTTTTCAAGATAAGACTCAATATTTCTTGTTTTCCTACACTGCAAAGTAACTGAATTTCAGTGGTGCTCCTCACTTAACAGCTAATTAAAAGATGTATTAATGTATTTGCCATGCAGAGCCAAAGTGAGTTAATCTCATCGCAGTTTAGAGGAGCATTTCAGCACACACATATGTATCTACAGTCAGTTGAGATGTTTTGGGCATGCAGCCTGACTTCCACCTGCAGATCCAGAAGTGTGCGAGTTTCCCACAGGTCCCATCTCTTAGATACCATCTCTGTGAGGATGTCTCAGCTACCTTGACGTATCAGAAATGGCACTAGAGACCAGTTTTTAGACAACCGGCTCCAGCCCTATTTGCATTGTATTATGTGTGCAGTATAAGATATTTATGTAAGCGTCAGGGAAACTGAAGTTGTACCAGACACATTACTATGAGCAAATAATTTATTATCATTGTTATAATGATGCATTTTAGTAAGTGCTAAATGAAAAACAAAACAAACCAACCAACAAAACAACAACGAAAAAACTCCTAGCACTCCAGATTTAAAATTTTCATTTAGAAACATAAATGAAAAATTATTTCAAAGGTTAAAATCTCATTGCAGTTTTTAAAAGACTGATTTCAGTTATCCCAGTTCTGCTCAGGGCATAAAGAAGATGAAAGGAACAAAAGCTGATTTCTGCATTTGCAGACATTTTTGAGAAATCAATACTTTATATTGGTGTGGATGAGAAAAAAACTCCAACACCAAAACACAACAAAACATTACAGTGTTTCTGATAAAACAGTGACTATTTTCCATCTCATGCCAGTTAAGACCATGTCCTTGCAATAACTCTCAGGGTGTCTTAGGTACCACATCAGTAAACCCTGCTCTAATGCAGAGAACTGTGTGTAGGTCAAAAATGGGAACATTTCACTTCAGTGAGAACCTCTCTCTTCTGCACTTTGGCTTCTCAGTCTTTCCAGCTGTTTTATAAAAAAATGAAAAAGTAGAGACCCAGAGAAAAGAAGCCATACAGGACATAGACAATTGCCAGGATGCTTAAAGAATATTAAAAACCAACAACAACAGCAACAACAACAGCAACAACCACAACATAGGAAAGGCTCTAAGATATATTTTAGGATGATCTTTCTGCCTGCTGGACATTGGAACACTGTTTGGTTGGAAATCTGGTATCCTAGGGAAGACACCAAACTTATGGGAGTCCTAATCAAAACGAGACCTTATTTTGGAAATCTATCTCCATTTCAGATTGGGAGTGGCCCAGTCTTTTATAAAAGTTCTCCCAAAAGCTGTTAACAAATAACTAGCTTTTAGAATGTCTATCTATCAGTCTCCAGGCAGTTCTCAAAGCAGGAATTGATGTTTACCCCCAGTTAGTAATGAAAGGGAAATGATAATTAAATATTTACAAAGACTATTTTGCAGACATCAATTAACAATACCAAGACTCTTTGAGTTTGGACTTGTAGTAATATCTGGATCTTTTTAATTTAGCATTAAATAGATGTAAACATGCCTCACTTTAACTTTTTATTTATTTATTTATTTATTTTTAATTTTTGAAATGCCTGACATACCAGGAAAATAAAAATCTTCATCGCTGTAATTGTAAGTCATGTTTTTAATAGTAGTAAAACCAAGATCAGGAGTAGCATATAGATAAGAATATTTTTAGCCCTTTCAAGTCCTTTTAGGAATGAGACGATTTCAAAATTTTGTGTTGCATTTTATCACCATTTTAGTCTTCATAAATCCAGAGAAATGAAAATGTGATGGAGCTTACAATAACAGAAAGAAAGAAAATGGAAATTCATATGTATCATTACTAGTTAGAATATCTCATGATTTTTACAGTGCTTGTGTGAACTTCTGGGTCTTGATTTGAGGAACCGACTATACCAACACATATATCAAAATATTTATGATCTTACATGCAAAATAAACTTGTTTATCGATTTTTAAAGTTGACAATATCTGCAGTCATTCATTTCTACTTGATGCAAATAGTAAGTTTAACAAAGGATTGAGTAGAAAAGAAATCTTCCATCCTGCTGTCTTTGAATCTTTTGACTCTTGAGCAATCGCCTCTCTTCGCATGATAGCTCAATACACCCTGAAGAGTGAAGTGGGAATGCTACGGTGAAAACTTACAGAGACTGTCTCAGAAATCATCTGTATGGCTAAGAAAACGGGTAGAAAATTTCGATGCTCTCAAATGCTGAACAAAACTGTAGAAAACACCAGAATGGGACAAAATCTAATGTTAAGGCATGTGAGCATAGGTGCCAACTGGTAGGTGTATACATCAACAGTGCCTAAACTCCCATTACAATCGAAGGGGACTTAAAGTAGTTTCTTATGTGTAAGAGTCTGCAGAGAAACATCTGCACAGATTTGCTAGATATGATATAGGACTTAAGTCTACCTTGCTTCTAGGTGTTTTGATACCAGGCGTGTTATGTTTGTGTGTCTCCTGTGGCACTAGATGCCAGTGTTTAAGCAACTGAATTGAGCACTAGGTCTTATCATTGGTTGTCAGCAAGAAGAGCCTGGCTCCATCCTCGTGACATTCACCCTTTATATATTTATAAACGTTAATGAGGTCACCCCTCCGTCTCCTCTTCTTCAAGCTAAAGACACCCAGCTCCCTCAGCCTTTCCTCATAAGGGAGATGCTCCACTCCCTTCATCATCTTCGTAGCTCTGCGGTGGACTCTCTCCAGCAGTTCCCTGTCCTTCTTGAACTGAGGGGCCCAAAAACAGACTGAGAGATAATATCTTCTACTTCATCTTACATTTTTATCAGTGATTCCGCTTGCTCTATTTTGGTGGCCTTTGTTTCTCTGCAAGGTAAAATCTCCGAAAAATCTAAGAAGGTTGGATGATTTCCCTTAGTTGATGAAAGCAAGTTTCAGATTGGGGAAAAAATCTGATTCTACATTTAAATCAGATATCACAAACAGAAGACTAATAGCAACACATTCAAATGTGTTTCCTGAAAGTCATATTTAGTTGCCTGATTTTTCAGACTAACTGAGCTGCCACTGAAGGTTCATTTTTGGTATACTCCAGGTCTATGAAATAAATTTCTTTCATTGTAATACTTCAGTTTGGGTTTAAAAGCCTAAAATAAATGGTGGTTTCATAATGGAGTCTTCTGGGTATTCTCAGCTTTGTAGTGCATCTCGTTGTAACTCCTATAAAATAACTTTTTTGTTCTAAAAGGCAGGGCTAAAATCTCTGATTTTGGTACTGTGCATAGAGAGCTGTAGAAAGAAGGCAATGAATATCAGGCCAACATGTTATAAATCCTTACGCTTAAGGACATCCAGACCTGCCTGCAATTCTGCCCAGGCTATGATGCAATTATGTCTGCTCATGTTTTAATGATGGCCTTACTTAAAAGTGAAAAGATCCAAGTGTGCCTGAAGGCTTGGACTCTCATTTGCCAACTACCTCAAGGACTCCTTCGTACCCCAGGCTGGTGAAACTCCGACATGTGGCAAAAGAAACAGATTCTCTCTCAATCGGGGGGGAAGAGGCCATCTGCATTGAATGTTTACACCTTCATTTAAAATAAAGAAATACTTAAAAACAATAATAATGAAGAAAAAGCAAGCTTGAACTTATTGGTCGGACTTTCTCAGAACTTTGAATGTGAAAACCACTTCATGATTATGCATATGTAACAACACATGTAGATGACAAATACTAAGATCTGATAAGACTTCTGATGTCTGTAAAGGAAACGGAAAAATATTTGAATCTCTTCACTGACACGAGTAACACCCTAAATTAGAAATGCCTCTATTGACTTTGAGGTGCTTCTCTTGATTTCAAGGGCTGTCCTGTGAAGGTTGTCTGGAGAATTAGACTGTGACAACTTTACTTCAGAAGGTCAGTACACCTAACCACAACACAAGTTAAACCGATAGTCAAGGGAAACACTGAAAACATGACCAGTATATATTACGGGGATAAGTAGTCTACAGGATCCGAGCGGCAAACAGCACATACAAAAGTTACTTTGCAAAGTAGGCCCTCATGCTTGTTTTCTGTTCATAACCAAAAAGTGTATTAAGTACACAATCTCCTAAGCAGGTGGATCCCCTTCTACCAGGTGTAAAAACAATGGAGAAATTAAGAAGAAAGTGCTAAAGCTGATACTCCATATTTCCAGAATATTCTGTTTCATATTCTGTTTCAGCTCTGTATATTTTAGGCCTTGGGACTGATCTCCACACTAGGAGTATTGCCCAAGAAATGTATTTGAAACATCTAAGACTGTGACTATGGAGTGTTTCTGAGCTATAGACCAAAGATTAAGCCATGGCACTGTGGTGCACATGTCACTCACAGAAGTCCTTGGATGCTTGCCAAGAAATATTTCTAGTATATGATGTTATATCCTCCAAATATAACACTGGATAATGCTGTGACCTGCTGGTTTTGAATGAGAAAAAGACGCACAAACTTCTGGCTAACTGTGGATGAAAAGTGGCCTCACCACCCATTGCTACCTGTGGAGCCAGGTACACCAGTGAGACTACAGATCCAAGATGACTGGATACTTTTTACAAAGAAAGAGCGTGACCCTCAGCCATCAGGTCCTTCACTTTCTGCTTTCAGTCAGTTAATGGCTACATCTCTTCTCTATGGGAAAGAAGTGAAATGAATGAGATTCATCCAAATTTCTACCATGCATAGATCTTTTTTTTTCCAGTGAGGCAGCTAACATAACCAAGAAGCTTCATTGCCCTCCTCAAATGAGAAAGGCCAAGAAGTAATCACGTTGATGACAAGTGACAATGCAAGTTTGCAACCTAGTAATTTGGAGATGAGTGGATGTCATTCCTGGTTTTTTGGGAAACACAAGAGTGCCTTAAATGTTTTAACAAACCTTGAGTGCTGGATTGAAAAACAAAACAATCCCCCCAGGGCTTTTTCTGTCTTTGGTGAATGTATATTTGCTTTTTCCTTGGTAATCATGGAACTTACTTGTTAATGAAGAGGATAAAGAAAACAGATTTTCATCTGTTCTCTTGACTCCATAAATTGTGACTGTTAGGGAATACGGTCTTACAAGACTCATGATAAAAATCATTGGCAACATTAGATATTCACACCCTTCCAAAAGGATTTTGGTCATAAGCAGAGCAGGAGAAGGCGACTGAATCCTTGCTATGGAAAGATCAGAGATGGAAACCCTGGGACAGGGTCTGAGGGAAAAATACCAGAGGAAAGAACTCTAATGCCTTTGGTAAATAGTCAAGGAAAAGAAAGAAGAAGATGACGAAGAAGAAGAAGATGAAGGAAAAGAAAAAGAAGAAGAAAAAGACGACGAAGAAGAAGAAGAAGAAGAAGAAGTGGAAGAAGAAGAGGAAGAGGAAGAAGTAGAAAAGGGGAAAATAAGAAGAAAATGGAAAAAGAAGAAGAAAAAGAAGAAGAAAAGAAGAAGAGAGAGAAAGAGAAAGAGAAAAGAGAAAGAGAAAGAGAGAGAAAGAGAGAAAGAGAGAGAGAAAGAGAAAGAGAAAGAGAAAGAGAAAGAGAAAGAGAAAAAGAAGGAATAATTTGTTGATTACTAGTACCTCAGCACTGGGAACCAGTGTTGCCCTACCCAGCTAGATGAATCTAAAGCCAGATTGAAAGAGATGATGGAAATCAGGGAACTCTAGAGGGCACCAGTGGTGTTTCGTCACAAACTTATTGCACACCAGGCTTCTTCCAGTCCATGCATCCAAACAGAAGGTTGCTGCTGCTAATCAAATGACTAGAATTATGACAGCAGCTGGTCTACTTCCTGGCAAGCAAAGACGCGTAAAAAAGAGACAACAATATATGAGGAGAGAAAGTTCATCCGTAAAGGCAACCCACCAGTAAGGCTTTGGGCTTGGCTCTTTGTTACAATTTAAAAAATATGTTGAGCTTCAAAACCCATTTCATTGCCCTCTTTTACCCTTCAGAAAGAAGGATGTTACTTTCTCGCTGTTCTCAAATTCTGAGCCTCTCGTTTTTTGCCTGTCACTTTTCATGTCACCTTGTCAGTGTGATGCCAGGCACTCACAGGAGGCTGACAGCTCCAGGCTCAGAGAGTAACTAGACAACAAAACTCCTGTCTCAAAGAGTTTCACAGGAAGGGTGTTTCATATCAGCTGGATGGCTAAGCAAAACACAGAATAATTTGTGAGGATGCTGATTGCTTTCATTATGTCTCTTTAGTATTCTGAGTCTATTTTTTTGGTCCGTTTTTATAAGATTTCTGCACTGAAAGAAACGTCACTTGCAAGAAAGTAGTTTTCCTTTTACAGTCTTTATCTTTTATATATAAGATAGATGATCTGGATGTGATTTTGCATCTTGATGAAATGTAACCATGAAGTTAAAGAATCAAATCCAACTTCTGTAATCGGTGGGTATTTGTCTTTCCCTATATGATGGATGACATTAGTAGGATACCGAAACTTTCCATACACTACAGATTTGTACAGACACAAGTGTCCCGAAGGCAGATGTAGAAGGTATGTCCATACCCAATTTTACAGGTAAAGAAAGTGAGACTAAGAGGCTGACTGATGAGGTCAGAGAGTCTGCATGTGTAAGCCAATAAACATAGACAGATCTCTTGAGTATAATCTCAACAAGAGCTTTTTGTGTCATGTTGCTTGGCTTCCCAGCACAGAATGTAGCTAATTTTTGGTAGGTTTTCTGGTCACTCTAGTTAAAAAAGACTTCTGCTAAAACTTAAAAAAAAAAAAAAATTAAAGCTGTTTTGATGCAAGGGCAGGTTATGAAGGTAAAGACAAGAAGACACATGTCAGTGTGACTTTCAGGTTCCAAACTAAATCTGTGGGAAGCTCAGATATAACAATGGAATAGAAAAGAGTAGATACACGCTCTCCCTATTCAAAAGAAAGGTAGGGTCTAAAATCAAGAAAAATATTAATTTAGTGTTTTGGATGTTTGATCCATCTGGAGGAATGTCCTAGATTCTGAAGGCCAGTTTGGTGCTTTATCAACAGACTTAAGTGTGGAATGAATAAAACAGGATTCTACATCCAAAACTCTAGCCTTGGTTTAGTGCATAAGCCACTACCTTAGATAACAACACTCATCGGTTTTCACTCTCAGTTTGCTCTTAAATTTTCCTCTACAAAAAGGAACAGCTTCAAGAGGAGGGATGGAAAGTGAACATACAGGTTCATCCATGCCACCAAAGATGCCATGGGACATTTAGAGTATCTGTAAGGCTGGTAGGAGATGCCTTTACAGTGATCTAGCATAGCCTGGCCTCATCTCCATTGTTCAAGCATTTTAACCTGCAAAGCAGTGGCCATATCTAAGCTCTCAGCTGCTCTTGTCTCTCCAAGCAGGCTTGTCTTCATCTGCTATAGGTCAGGATTGCCCTGGTTCACCATTTTCAGGCTTTCCTGAAGTTAATTATTCACAAAGCCTTATATATGTGTTTTGTTTACCTCAATTTTTTTACTTTCTCTAGCTTTTCCAACCTCCTTTTTTCTTCCCATCACCTTGATAGTTGAGAGCTGTATTTCAGTTTCACTGAGTATGAAACTAAGCTCTTTACCTGTTCTGAATCCCAAACCAACCAACTTACAATGCTAAAGAAAGATTTGTATAACCTTTCTGTCCTGAAAATATAAAGAAAGAGGAAATCTCAGCTTTACTGACATCAGGGGATTTGAAAATGGTTTATGTTTCAAGAGAAAGTAAAATCTCAGCTTTTCCTTCCTGCATACAGAGACGTATGCTCATGTACACAAAAGTCTTCCATGTTTCTGTGGGATTTTGGGAAGAAGAACATCTGAATTATAGGTAATAGAAGGCATTTTAAAATAAACTAAACTTTATCTAAACATTTTCTTTCTCCTTTTTTTTCCTTTTTTCTTTTTTTTTCCTTCTTTCTTGCTCTCTTGCTCTTCCTTTCCAGATACTCACTGCATTTTGAAAGCAAAGGTTGAGAGAAATAGGTTCCTCTCATTAAAGCTATAGAGACTTTTGGGTTCTTTTCTAGTACTGACTTTGCTCTCTACGGTAGTAGACTCATAAATGCATTTACACAGATCAACCTTTAGAGGACAACAAAGAGACATATCTGGACAAAAAAGTCTCAGCACATAGTAATGGAAATGGATTTTTCCAGGGTTTTCTTGTTTGCCTTGTGGCTTAGTGATGATTCTGTCTTCAGAAACTGAGGATAGGGTAGTTAAACTAGTGTTTTTCAGGCCAGACGGTACCCACAGGACAGGATTATTCCACTTACTCCTCTGCATTTTTCATGAAGGAAACAAAGACAGCTTGGGTAGCCCTACAACATATCACCTCTTCTTGAACTCACACTTACATATATACTTAGAAATCTGAGCTGCCCCAACACTTAGCCCATGAGGTCAGTGGCTTATGATCCAGCCCTAACAAGGTTGGATTTCTCTAAATCTTACTACATTATTTATAGCACAGGTAAGGCACCTAACAGGTCTGCAATAAGGGCTGGTGCTTCCCTAAATTCTCAAGCTACATATATATTAGTGATATACATAGATGTGCCACTGTGCCTAGGAATATTCTGGGACAGTGCTAGTTCGACCAGGCAACAAAACCCCAGGAATTCTACAAGAAAACAGCACAGGCAGTCAATACACACCTGTACCCTGGCATGACTTGTATTTACTAATATCAATATAACTTCTCTGCAGAAAGATAGTCCAAAATGTATTGAAAAGGGAGAAATCCTGAATAAAGCATACATAATCCTACCCTGGCTCAGGTAGTGCATAAGGGTTGCTGCAATGAATGTAAAGGTCTATAGAATTGTCTGTTCATAGTCAAACAATATTGAGAAATCATTCTTCATGCAGCATTGAGTATTCTGTATTCAGGTCAGATGGACATCTTGGAGAGCAGCTGCACAAACACAATTTTATCAGGGGTGTAGAAGAGCCTCTGTTTTTTGCGTATCTGGTAAAGTTGTGCAAAACTCAGCAGTTTTCAGTCTCACTGCAGCTCCTTTGAAGATTTCCCATTTTACGCTCTGTATAAACTTTGAGTTCAGAGTTTGAGCCAACCCAGCAGTTCTGATCCCTTCATGGGGACTATCCTGTGCTTCAGGTTGGACACATGTTTACAGATCTTGATGAATTGGCACTCAGTGGAAAAACTTCAGAGACAAGTGGGATATTGAAGATTTAAAACAGAGGAAATGGGAAATGCTGCTTCAATCTGACCTGTGCCAGTCTGTGAACTCTGGTCTTAATTATTAACATTGAGCAGGTAACAATGTGAGCAAGTGGAGGACATAACTCTACACTCAGTAGCTGTAGGATAATTTATTCCTAAAGAAAACTCCCTTTTACCCCAAGGTAGTGGAGGCTGGATTCCACTATAGGCTCTTCTAAAAGTCTTTCATTATCTTAGAATTTATTCTAATAATAGAGATTTATGTGATTTCTCTGAATTTTTCTGGTCATAAAAAATCCCTTTGACTTTCTGACATCATATGGCATAGACGTATATATATATATGAATAAAATACCGATACTTCATGTTGTGGTTTCTTTGCCTTGCACAAGTAAATTAAATATTGCTAGGGCATGAGTCCAGAAACTGAGTCAAAATGTATTAGCAATCTCTGGCTCTTTGGTCTGAGCCAGCTTGCATTTTCCCAGATCTTTCCAGGGTGTTGTTCACGAATGACTCCAGTGAGACTGTTCCAGTAGGTAGTCTGCTTTGAGGCAAGTCTACTTTGGAGGCCAAAGAATTAATAGGGTCATGGTAAGATGATGTCAAATGGTTTCAGTAGCATAGAGAAGGCTCTGGAACTATTTAGTTAATTGGTAAGGATGCAACCTAACTGTTCCTCCTTTTATTGCTGCTTCGATTATCTATGTTGTTATTTTGGCTCTAAACTTAAGTTTCTACATTTCTGGACCATTCATTTTGTCTGTTGGTTGGCTTGTGATTTCGCTCACATCTAGTGCAAGGCAACTGTCTGGCCAGATGGGGAGATTTGACCAGCAGATGTAGAAAATGACTTATTCAAAAGCAGACTGTGGTCCCAGAAGCAGGGTGAATGCAACTAGCCTGAACTACATTTCTGGACAAACATGCTTTCAACAGGAATAGGTAACAGAAGGATTATGGACATTATAGTCTTCTAGGTAAGGGAACAAACATCATTATAAAATCATATGCAGTCTTCATCAAAATCATGGATTTTAGTTAATCGTTTATCTTTCAGAATCATACCTGAAATGTGTTAAATGTCTCTGGATGTCGAGGTCTAATATTGGAGTCGGTCTGGAAGATCCAAGGGGTGATCTGTCTTGACTTAGAAGGTCTTGGAATTCTTTACATATTTGTCTAAAAGGAAAGTGGAAATCCTTAAATAAGACAAGTGTATTTCTTTCCATAAAGGTGATTCTCATAACACTGTCACCTTATCCTGAGTCATCTCATTCATAACAGAAGTGTTTGGCAGAGGCATTGTTAAAGAAATTAAAGGCAAACTAGTCCTCCTCTTGCCTCCCCACCCCAAAATTCTTAGAGCCAGCAACATACAGAATCTCTTGAAGATTAGTTCCCCTCTGAAACCATTTTAGCACTGACATATTAAAAAGTGATTTTTCTCCTGAATTGTACCCAGTTTGTCAGTGTTAAGTCTGTCTTAGCTCACCTACATTACAAGAAAGGTTTGTGGTTAAAGAAAATGATGAAATAGCATTAAACATGTCTGAAGACTGTGTAAATACACCACTACTTGTATATTTGCTTGTGTGCCCTGGTTTATCTGCGTGTGGTCCTGGTCATTCTGGCCTTGCCTGCTTGACTTCCAACTCTTTAGACAAATGGAGCACTAGGAGTTGTAAAGCAATATGCCTGCCTCTACTCTCCTAGTTTCCATTTTTGTCCATAGTCTGCTTCCTTGTAGACTCTGGAGTGGAAGAATTGACGAATCTTCAACTGAGACCTCTCCCACAAGTCTGCCCAGAGTGAGAATTCAGTCCAGCAGCAGCAGCTTAAATTTCTTATTGAAACATTCATCAAATCGTTTTACAGTTCTACCATGCATCAGGCAGCCTAAAGTAGACATCTATAGCAGCCCAGAGGACCTGTATCCTAACAGCTCTTCTTTCTCTCCAGTGACTGTAGGAGGAGCTCATTGGCTCACTTAGCTGTCAGGGTCTACACAACAGACAGGCAAGTGAGGCAAAACCCATCATCTCCACTTTTTCTCAAGGACAATTTCCTGGGCAACACACAGTTTCAGTAGGTAGAATCTGGGACCTGAGTTCAGCACTTTGGAATGGGAACTCAAGGTCTGTTTCTGTTTTGCCTGGTCTCCCACCAGCATAATAGCACAATGTTTTTGGAAAGGATGGATGAACTTGCTGTTTTCCCTCTCTCTCTGCTTCTCAGGATGCCTCAGCACCTGGGGGTTAAAAATATCCCCTGGGATACCTCTGTATAGGACCTAGGACTAGGAGACACCTGAAAACAAGGCCTTTTCATTGTTGCGATATTGTTGTATTGGGCCATTTTGCAAATTAGTCTAGGAATATTCTACGAATGTACTTTTTAAAAAATGAACCAAAGCAGCTCCATCTAGGGCATGGCCTCAGAAAAGTACTATCTGAACCACAGATAGATAAAGATATCACTTATTTTCAACTGCTTTATGATACAGTTAATTACAGTTAATTAAAAAAGGAGAGAGGTCTGGATCATACTGTCAGGACTTCTCCAAATGAGCATACCATTCTCCATTGACTTTGGCCAGAATTATGACAATTCAGTCTTTTTTTTAAAGCATCTTGCTCTGGAGTGCCCAGGCAACAAGCTACTCTGTCAAAGGAGGTGAGTGCAGAGAAAGATAACAGGAGACTGGCTTTTCCTACTGTTTATTGCTTTCTTATCTTTTCAACTCTTAACCAAAGCTTTCTTCACTCCCATCCTGCCCTTGCTGCCATTTGTGTTCAGTGCTACATATGGGCTACACAGACCAATCATCTCTTCTTCCATGATAATTGTCAGATAAGGCTCTGATCCTTCGTTGTCTAGACCAGGGGTGTCAAACATATTCACCGGGGGCCATGTTCTCATACCTCCATGTAAATTGTCACCATCTGATAAGATTCGTGTAGTCATGCTTTTCTAGCTTTCTAAACAGCGTGGCTTCCTGAGAATGAACCCTGGTGTGGGCTGTTTCCCAGAACATCCTCAGAAGACGTTTGGGAGATTTCAAGGAGCCATTCTAACACTTTAATAATATGGACAATTGCAATCTGATGACTCAGTGTGTGCATGGTTTACTTTGTTAACATAGATAGAATCACTGTGCCTGGGCCCAGTTTCTAACACTAAAGAGCATCTCTGTGGTCCATGATTTCTGTTAGAAGACTCTTTGCACACCTGGTCCTAGATAACGTTCAAGTTCTTCTTTATCACCTTGTAACTGCTGTCCTTTTGGATAGGGGCATAATGAAAACAAATGGATAAACTCATCATCTTAGTCTTTAGAAGGTCCTCCATTGCCCAGTTACATGCAAAGAAACTACACTAACCTGTTTTTACCCTTCATCATATCACTGTTCTGCAAGTTTTGGACATAAACTTTGGATACTGCAGCTCCCTCCTGACTAACAGGAGAGGAGATGCAGATTTCCTGCTGTGCTGCTGGACTTCATCCAGGCCTGATTTCTGTAAACGCTTATGATCTGTATGGACCTAGACACCGATTGCTTCAGAAGACAGCATCATCTTAGCCTTTCAGGCAAAGAGAAGTATTCAGCAAAAATGTATGTAAATGCAGCATACAGTTTTAATGAATCAGGTCCTTAGAGGAAAAACAGTTCCTTTCAACAACTGAACACAGTCAGTCATTTTGGCTTCTAAACAATCTGCTATCCCCAGTTGGCCCTGTCAGCACTGCTCTTTTCTCCTTCTTCCAACCTTTACTTTCTACCTGTTGAAAAAGTTCATCTTAAAAGTTCTTGTATTTTGACAAAGGAAACTGTCAGAACCAAGTGTGCAATTAAGTTTCCTTCTATCTTCACATGTCAGAAGTCTTTACTGAGTGTTGGCAGATTGAAAGAAAAGAAAAAAACTTTTTTATTATACATGAAAACCTGTAAAAGGCAGTAACCTACTTTTTCCGAGGGGATTTCTAGGCAAAGTGGTGTCTCAGAGCCTCTACTACCTAGGAAACATCACCTGGGGTAGTGACAGGGAGAGGGGCTGACAGATATTTGCTGACTTGGACTGTGACTTTGAAAAAGGAAAGAAAGGTGATTATGTTATCTTAGGGACCACAGATTCATAAAAAAAGAAAAAAAGTCCTGACCACTTGCAAGGGAGGTACCTAATGATTTAGGATAGATGGTCAGATGTTCCAGCAGATGATCAGGTAAAGATAAAAAATTCTGTACTGGATCAGAGCAAGAGTCCCTCTCGTCTATGATCCTATTGCTAGCAGTGGCCAAAGCAAATGCCCTGTGGTGAGCACAAGAGTGGGGCAAATATGTGCCCATGAGTCTGATCCATTCCAAATGTGGCAGAGTTGCCAGGCATCCAAAGATCAGAGAGGTGTTCAGCAGGTCCTGTGCATCAAATCTTACAGCTACTTTTCAGAAATCTAGCAAATTGAGCACACAGTGTAATTAGCCAGGTGTTGATTACTCTGTACTGGCTGTAAGTAACCCCACAATAAAATTGATACTCACACTATTCTGTTTTCTTCTGTGTAAATGTGTGTGTATCTTTCCCTCTGTCTCATTTGGAAGACCTTGTGCTGTAATAGTCTGTGGTGGTTCCTGTAGGAGAGTGTGCCTCTCTTTCAAGTGGAATTATTGACGTGGCCTTCAGCACGTCTGCATCTGCAATCTGGTGTAAAACAGGGTCTCCCACACCTCTGCAAGGTGAACTAACCATGCTTAAAGACCCTCCAAAACCAGGTCTCAGCTCTTTTTTCCTTTTATTATTGTTTTTTTTAATTTATTTTTTATTTGTGTGTGCATTGCATAGTCATGTCCTGAATCTGTCCTAAAGAGTTTAGCATTAACAAGACAGTATCAGCACCCTTTGGCCAGAATTATGACAATTCAGTCTTTTTTTTGAAGCATCTTGCTCTGGAGTGCCCAGGCAACAAGCTACTCTGTCAAAAGAGGTGAGTGCAGAGAAAGATAATAATAGGAGACTGGCTTTTCCTGCTGTTTATTGCTTTCTTATCCTTTCAACTCTTAACCAAAGCTTGCTTGAACTCCCATCCTGCCCTTGCTGCCACTTGTGTTCAGTGCTACATACGGGCTACACAGACCAGTCATCTCTTCTTCCGTGATAATTGTCAGGTAACGCTCTGATTCTTCGTTGTCTAGACCAGGGGTGCCAAACTCATTTTCACTGGGGGCCACATCAGCCTCACGGTTGCCTTCAGAGGGCCAAATGTAATTTTAGGACTGTGTAATTGTAGAAGTAATAGGTGAAAATGAGTTTGACACCCCTAGTCTAGACCATCAAATTGTTAGAATAAACCACAGCACCATCTTGTTGCATTGACTAATACTGTCCTAGGCAGGTCCTGTGTTAGCAAATGTGAGAGACCATTTCCAAGAGGCAGTTTTGGAAGATCAGGTAGTTTAACACAGTATGTTATATTCCTTGATAGAAAATCGTCCTGATTTCAGTCACTGTATTACTTTTAACATAGCCTCAGACCAGGTAGGGCTGAGCAGGGCAATGAAGAGAGTGTTACCTCAAGCTTAATGACCTCCATGTGTTAAAGAAGGCTATTGGCATCTAAAGCAGTCTTCACTAGCCCATGGACCACAGTTCTGTGCATGGCAGATGAATTGCTTCCACTCAGGGTGGGTGGATTACTTGATTATAAGGTATAGATGTCCCTGATAACACTGTAAGCTTCTACTGGACACCAAACACTTCTGAATTGTAGACATTAAAGGCTCTATTTAGTTACCCACACATAGATATGTGGTACTCAAGACATCCATAATAACTGTCAGATACAACCCAGTGAAAAAAAGAGACCTGTTTGCTTCTGGAGCAGCAGCTGGTAACCAAGCTGGATAACCCAGTTCATCTCAAATGTCAGTAAATGCGTATGTTTGAGCAACTGAATCAAGCCACTGAAGCTGGATGTCTGAATACAGAGTGGAGCTTCATCTATATATTAGGAATTGTGGAATTGTTAATTTTGTTCTTTCCCCTTATTTTTCCTCAAGAGCCCACATATGGAAGATCTCATCAGTTCTACCAAAAGCACACCTCTGTGGGCTTCTGGCTGTGTCCCAGGGTGTACAGTGACAACACGCATAGACAGTGGCACTCCATTTCTTTCCATAGGCAAAGCTTGCAATGAGTGATTTTACCACTCTGGAATTTCAGTGTCATTTTTAGTGACAGCATAACATTCTACCTCTTTTTCTTGTGTCTGAACTCACAAGGGCACAAGGCCAGACAGTTGTGAAATTACTGAAATTACAAATCTAGAGCTTATATATGCCTACTGAATAACTGAAACTCTTGATAAATGACTAGAGTACCTACTATCAGATACATGGAAGCAGGGCTGGGAAATACCATGCTAATATTAGGATGTCATGGACCAGTGTGTCCTGTAGTATCTGGACAGGACTGGTTTGTGACTCACTGTTCTCCTTCCAGGCAGAGGAGGGCAGTAACAGCACACACATTGACCTGTCTGTCCCTGCTACAAGTATCCTGACTGCAATAGGATATGGCCTATCCTTGTATTATCGACAGACGGCTCTGACCAATTTACTGCTGCTTTTTACTGATGGAAGAGGAGAAAAAGTAATTTTGTTCCTTACAAGTGCATGATAACAGTCTACAAGCCCAAAGTTTGTGGGGGTTAGAAGTAATGCATGCTCACGACTCTCCGCTTTGGTAGTAAGGGAGGGTGAGAAAGTAGGCATGAAGTGGTGAGGAAGAGTAGTGAGACCTTTACGTGTCTCTCAGCTGGATAGCCTTTGGACTTCACAGTTACCCACTGATTGTTACAACTGTCATGTACTGATAAGGATAATGGCTGAAACATTGTGGCAAAACCAGTTCATCCAGCCACAGGAGATGATACATTCAGTATAGGGTGAACTGCGATTTACATATCAAAGACAAGCAAACAAGCCACAGACCAGGCCTACAGATACAGGAGGTGGGGGATGTGCCGAAGGGCACATAGTTCCACCTTCTGATGTGCCCAGCATGGCACAAAGGGGAAAAGCTGAGACCCTTCAACATGTCCTGAGACTTGTCGAGACTTGTCGATCTTTCAGAATCACCCCTTCCCCCCAGACTTTCCTGTCATTCACAATAACACCTCCACAAAAGACCAGAAGTTATGCCAGCAGGCAGCCCAGAGGGCTATAAAGGCCCACCTTGTACAAGCCCTGGTGGCGCCCACTCACCATCCTGAGGAGCACTCTGCCCACCAGTCTCACCACATGAACTGAACAAGACACCAGAGGACGCCGCACATCACTGGACCCGAGACTGCGAACTCCATCACACATAAAGCAGAGCCATAAGGATGGTGAAATCTTTCTCTCTCTATTCTTCCCCATACTTCTACCCTTTTGCTTTCCTTCTTATATGTAACATAGTAACATAAGATTTACAGCCCTGCATATGCTGCAAACTTTTAATGTTTGCCAATCGAATCTACAATAATGTAAATCCTTCTGCCACTGAATCATATACCATTTGGGCCAAGCTGCCAAATAAAAGCCTTTTGTTTGTGGACCTTAAGTACTGTGTGTACTGTTTTCCAACCAAAGGAGACGCACAAACCTGAGTCATTTCTCCCCTCCACTCATACCTGAGGGTGGGACGTGACATACAACCCATGGTGATCTCTCCTTAGAGCCAGGAAAGAAGGAGGAAGATTTGTATCATTATGGTTGAGTAACATTTTAGAAATAGGGCAAATTAGAATCTTACCTCTTGCCCAGCAGTACATTCCACTCATACTTAGTTAGAGGAGCAGATTATTAGTGGTCTATACAACCATGGGGAGACACAACTTGCAGAGATGAGCTGCTTCTTGCCAGCTGGTTTATTCTTATGTCTCTGAAACCCCTTGGGCCCTTAAAACAATGTGGATGTAGGTAAGATCATATCCCACTTATATTATTCCTTTTAATCTACAAGAGACTTAGGACAATGATGCGTGAGGTCTCTCATCACCTTCACAACCAGCAAATGTCCCCTGAGCCACATGGTGCTTTGCTTATCACCCCAAGGAAGGATCACAGGCTAGATTCATGGGAGTCACAAGCTTGAGATGTTACAATGCATGTTGTCTCTGGGTCATCTTCAGGAGGAAGAGCTCTGGATACAAGAGGGACACCAAGACCAGCAATCCTGTTCCCCCAAAACAGACAAAGCAGGAGGACACTGGGAAAGAAAGGACAATCCTGTTGCTGATCTGCCTTTTCCCCTACTGCAGGGTGATTCCTCTCTGTTTGTTATATCCTGGCCTGGAGGATTTCTAAACATTTCCTGCACTGGGATGGTGGTTTGAGAGCTTAGGTTTTTGGCCTCATCTCTGCTGAATTCTCCTTGTGTAACACTGCAGTAAGTGCAGAGAGAGTATGAATATGTTCAAGGTTGCTCCATGCAGGCATACCACACACCTAGTGTAGGTCTATTTTGCTACATGAAGATTATTTTTTCCTGTTTCCCATGGCTCATGAAGGCTAATTCCTCCCTCATCAAGGCTAATTAACCTAGATGAAACATTATCCTAACATGATGTTACTGCTCCAGGGAGGTGAGTGGCTTCTTTAGAGCAAAGTCAGATGTTTCTGTGTGTCTTTAATGGCTTTAGCAAAGTTCCCCTGTACATTGCTCCAGTGTCTTTGACGTCAGGTGAACTCCTGCAATTTGTATCCAGAGAGCATCTGTCCCTCTGCAAGCCAGCTCTCTCTCAGCAGACTAACAATAAGTATCTCATGGTAATTAGTACTTCAATATAAGTTTAAATCTCCTGCTCACATGCAAGCAAGAGACAAAGCCAGTCTCTGTCCTGTAGATATTACCAATGTCTCTTCTTCTCATCCAAACCATCTGAGATGATGTATGTGCCTCCTAAACCTCAACCAATGACACCACAGCCACTGAAACCTCACTGCAGTAAATAAAGTTCCTCTTACAGCATCTTTAAAGAGGATTGCTCTTGCTTGCTGTCAGTGAGCACTGTTGTGATAGCAGTCACGGCAATCCCAGCTCCATACTCCCACTCCTCCCTCCTCCATTCCCCAGATCCAAAATGGAGACGTGACAGACAGATTTCTTTTTCCGTTTCCCCTCTCTTCTTACTTTGTCGCTAGGATCATCTTTTTCCTCGCTGTCTGCTCTTTCTGTTCCATGTGCTGTCTGGCGATGTGCTCTCCTACCGCCTTGGCAGGGAACTCTGTTTCACAGGTGTAGCCAAAATCTCTGGCCAAATGTAATGCTTCCCCTGTGGGCAAACAAAATGGGTCAGTTAGTTTTTAGGGTTATTATTACTACTACTGTTATGATTATGCTTACAGAATTTCTTCCACTCTTAAAAAAGTAGTAATACAATAACAAATCACTTTTGTAGACACTCATTCCCAATCTCAGCTATGGATTTCAGCCCATTTAGCCCAATCATGCTTAGCCATCACATGATGCCAGCCAGAAGACAAGGAGGCTACTCCTCTCATCACAAAATATTAGTCAAGACACTTGGGTTTAGGTCCCTTCCCTTCCACCGGTGAGTACTGGGCAACTGCTCAGGTTTTGTAAGCCCAGTTCATCATTGATATTTAAGGCAGGGAAATGAGAGGAAAGTAAGAATATATCACTCTGAAGATCTGAGATCCAGCCTTTGGTGTTTCACTTCTCTATCTCTAAAAGAAGAATATCCTACCCCAGGAGAGAATTGTGGTGATAACACACTTCAGCATATTTGCTTAGGGGTTAAGCCAGTAGGCACAATACAAGTGCCCCACACTGATGAGTGGACCCCAAAGTAGAGTACAAGAAACAATCCTGTTTCCAAAAAGATTTCAATCAAAATTGACCAGACAAAATAAAAAGGGATGACAATGAAGATCACAGTTGCTGTTTTATAAGTGGGGAAATCAAGGCAAAGGGAATACATGGCTTGACTAGGCTTTATGAGGAGTCTATGACAGAGGCAAGCACTGAGTAACTCTCTACCTCACTACAGAGACTGGACACCATAACCCAACTCCATGATGGGTGCCAAATACCTCTGGAAGAACCTGTCCCTCTCTGCTAGTTTAGAGAACCCAGGAATTTATTTTAAGGTTTACAGAACATTCTGGCCTGTGTACTGTGACTCTGACAACCTTGGTGTGTGATTTCTCTGATCAAACACAGCTGTCTGGAATGTGAACATCTGTGCCTAAGTTAGTTTTTCCCTGGTGGGAAATAGGCATTTCCAGATGACACTTACTTTCATCTCATCATAGAGGGTAGAAATAGGTCAGTTACCAGAAGTGTATGTTGAAGCACATCTGCATGAGTAAGAGATGTGCTCCAGAATAGTTTTGGGGTTAAGGTGTTCTTTTTTATCTTTTTTCTTTTTCTTTTTCTTTTTCTTTTTTTTTTCTTTTTCTTTTTCTTTTTCTTTTTCTTTTTCTCTTTCTCTTCCTCTTTCTTTTTCTTTCTTTTTCTTTCTTTTTTTCTTTTCTTTTTTTCAGAGTTGTGTATTTGATTGCCATCATGAGAGGTGGCATTGGATCCTGGCTGTTTGAAGAGCAGAATGATGCTCCAGGTGAACAAGAGGGATACAGGACCTGTACTGCTTCCCTTTGAGAACATATGCAAAAGGAATTCCTCTGATTAAATGTTAGTATTGACATCTGACCTAATACTTTCAAGTCAGTGGAGAAAAGCTAGAATTTGGAGCATGTATTGTGTCATACTAAAGCAGAAGGCAAAAGTGGATCAGAGAAATTACAGAAAAGTCAAGGTTAGAAGGAACTCAGGACATCACATTCTGTTGAAAGCATGGCCTTAGAGTAGGTTATTAATGGACTTTTCAAGCCTAGTTTTGAACATTTCCAACCATGGAGATTCTACAACTTCTATGAGCTACCTAATTAAATGTTCAACTCTTAATTTAATTCAATTGTTAATCACCCAGAAGTGACTGCTGACTACAATGAGACATGAGAGGACAGATAAAACTACAATAGATATGGTGAGATGAATCCCAGCCCCAGCAAGGCTGAGTATGCTCTGCACAGGCCTGGCCAAACCCAGAGAGATGGAAACTTCCAGTGGTCCTGTGGCAGAAGGACCCATGTGCACTGACCTCTATTCTATGCACTGTCTCCCAATCTATCATTGGAGTTTTAACCAGAAAAATACCTGTTGTTTCCACAAGCAAATACTTTGTTGTGTGTTTATCTGACCCAACTGAATTCAGGTACTAGTAAAATACATGCACTGCTCCCAGGGAATTAGTTTGCTGACACCAGTCAACAACAATCTTCACTGCTGTAACTGATTTTATATGCAGAAAATGAAGATTATGCTAAAAATCATCTGTATTATTTGGATTTTTTAAACATGATTTCGAGTATGTCTAAAAAGAATAAGAAATTAACAAGTAACCATTATCTCTGAGTTGAAAGGAGAAATGGCTTCCACATAGTTTGCAGCTTCTGGTAAAGTAAAATAACTTTCACAGAAATTAAAATGGATTTTAGTTTTATGTTGACAGTGGGTCAGAATGAACAGACATACAGCTGACTGCCAGTTTTGTATTAAAAGCATCTATCCCAGACTTCTTCATGGATGAGAAAGGGTACAAATTTAAGTCATAGCTTCTAAATTTCTGTAGGGGTGCTTCAAAATTTCTATTTCAGCTATACTTTTACTCTTCCTTAAATAAAGACTTAAAAGGTAAGTCAATTGCAGAAGAGCACCATGCTTTGTTTTTAACAAAAGTCCATTAAAACATCTGATATGTTTGTTTTCATGCCAGCATGGAAAGAAGATAAAAGTCAAACCCTTTGAAGCTGACGTCAGGTAGAGTTACCATTCTCCAGACAGTTCTGTCCTGGTCCCAGTCAGACCCAAGTATCAACACAAGGAATGCAGTCAGCAAATAGTTTAAGCATTTAGCCATTAGAAAAGTCTTGGTTTCTTCAAGACAGCAAAACTTTATGTGATGAAATGTAGGCATTTATTTAGCATGGTCAACAACAAACTGATTGAAATTTATATGTTTTCACTTAATGTCACAAAAAAAAAAGGGAATGAAAATATGCATAGTCCCTCAAACTTGTCTTTACAAAGATGGTGTATATAGTTTACTAGAGCTGAGAAAATTATACTAAACTGTTTTGATAATCCAAGAAAATTATACAAATGTATAAAACTTGTCCATTTTACCTGGAGCTGGGATTGTGATTGTGATTGAATACTGATGGTATATGAAGAGATAAAATCACAAGCAAAAAGATACAAAATGACTTATCTGCTTGTGCATATAGATAGGTAAAAATGTAGATACAAATGTATCTATTGTGTGTTGTGATATAATAAATTAAAAATGTTTTAAATATATTTTTCATTTTTTTTTTCTGGAAATGGAAAGCTGATGTATACTGTGAATGCATATTAGAATTACATATTTATTCATATAAACATGTACTTCCATATGATATAAGGAGTAGGCATTCTAAATTACGTCAAATTCTAAATAAAAATACAAATCTGGATGGGAAAACACTCTGCAGAACATGGTTTCTCATATCTCATTGTTGAGGAAAGATATCATTTTGAACCTGGACCAAATCATGATTTGGTATTTAGAAGTGAGTTGTGATATACTTCTATACGTGTTATTTTATGTTAACCTCAGTGAGTAGATGTCCCTTGTATTACTGTACAGTAGGAAATAAGTCTGCAAGGTGGGGGAATGTAGTTTGTACAAAATGTCTTTAATATGTTCTTTGTTTTTTACATCACAATTTGGACAAACTTTTATTCTAGGGGATAACGTGGAAGTGTTGGAAATGTCAATGAAGTGACTCCTTTCCTTCTGCCTAGTTATCATTTATGTCAGGGAGGAGTCATACTGAAGATAAAAAACCCTAAGATCCCTGACTTCTATAACCAGTGGTCTTGTTTCAATCTAAAATCAAATTTTCCTCCTACAGAGGCAAAGAATGGGCGTCACTGATTGTCTTCTTCAATCCAGCACATGACTTTACAGCTATAGGCAGTGCTGTCTTTCCTATATAATTTAACAATTGACTATAGAGCTTTGCATGATGGAAAAGGACAGTTGCTGAAGCTGAATTAGCAGAGACAGCTCTGGAAATCCTCAGTGAGAGACCAGCCCGTTTTACCTTGACAGGCTTCTGTGGGCAGGTGCAAGGAGCAGTGTGGGTGTCTCCTGGGTCTAGCAAGAGTGAGAGATGCTCCTACGCGGAGTGAAGGCAGAAGCTGTGTCCCAGGAGAGGGACACTCGGCCATCTGAACCTCCCACTCTCTCCCTGGCTTCACCTCCTCAGGATGCTTTACCCAGCCAAAGTGCTACACAGGGGGAGGAGGGACAGACAGGAGGTGGAAGGAAAGTTTTGGGTTTTGTTTTTTTTTTTTCTATTTGTAGGGTGAGAAGGGAGGAGGAACAAGTGGGAGGATATTTAAACAAAGGCTGGTGGGGGAGAAGTGTGACAGTTGATAGCAGGGTGAAAAAAGTAACCACCGACCTATTTTTCTCAATAATTTTGGTCCCTAAGCAACAAATTATGTTGATTTTATATCTGGTAAATTTAGTGTCTTAGTTAGGTTTGACAGGAAAACAAATTATAGATTTTCTATCTCTCCTCACATCCTTTCTTGCTCCTACTGGGGAGGCTTTTGCCTCTTTTGAGCCAGCAGTAAAGGTTAGCCTTGGCAATTCTGGTGTTTAATGGAGGAGCCTTTATTGTATTAGCTAAGACACAGGAATTTTCCTTTTAGAGCTGCTAAGAAAAATGACCTTTCCCTTCATCGAAACTAGGCACTAGAGGGCATCCCTCACCTACAGGTTGCACAAAGCTGCGTCCCATGCTGCTGTGGAGAGTCTTGCAATGCTGAGTTCATTCTCCCAGTCTGTCTTTCCACCCCTTGCGCTGATTTATGTGATGACAACGCAAAGATCAGAACTGATCTGTCAGACAATTCCTACTCTGGGGCCCAGAAGTCCCTACCAAAGACACTAAAGATGCATCTCAACCAAAACAAGAAAAACAGTAAACAGTCAGCAGCCATGTTGAACCCCAAAATAAGTAAGTTTGCAGAAAAAAAGAGGCCACAGAATAATTTTCATAAAGTCTGTAGTAATAATAAACTTTGAACCATCTAAAGTAATCAAGAGTGACACAATCCTAGGTCCTTATGAGAAGTCCACACAGTGCACCTGATGTTTAGGAATTTAATAAGACTAACAAATCATGATGTCAATTTGTGTATTGACATCACACAGAAAAAAGCCAATATTGTTTTCTTCATGTTTTCTCCTCTAAAACCTGGAATAACCCCATGTCTTTCCATTTCTGCCTCTTCCAGTAGCAGGAGCCATTAAGGGATGAGCTTCCTTGCAGAAACCATGCTACAAATTAGTATCCCTTGGAAGTAATATCTGCACATACAAAGAGAGGAGAGCTTATACCACAAAGAATTCAATAAGCACTGCTAAGTTTGTCCAAGGATTGGTTACATGGACAGAAAATGAACTTTATTTTGTTTTCTGTTGGAATCTTAATGGACATGGTGATGCCTTCCTCAAAAATTCCAGTAGACAAAGTTCATTATTAGAATATCCAGGCAAACAGGTTTCTGACAAAGTGAGCTCAGTCTCCTTGGTGTATACCTTTAGGACTCACATTAAGGCAGTCCAAGAACAAAAGCAGCACCATAGGCTTGATAATAGGTTTGCTATTGGCTTTGAGGCAAGCACAGCTCCATCCCTGGGAAAAAAAATAATCTAATTCTGACTTACAGTAAAGGTACTTTGCCATCAATCACAGGTCGCACTCTCAATCTCTTCTAATGAATGAGTAACTAGCCACATAGCTCTGTTTATTCTTCCCTGGAAGACCCAAGATGCATGAAGGACTGCAAGGGTAGAAAGAGCCTTTTCTCCTCTGAACTGGAGGAGAAAACTCCCTGTAAATCCATTATGGCTTTCTGTTTATTACAAGCAGGTGTGATATGGACCCACCTGATTTTCAGAGCAGCTTCATTGTAGTTCTTTGTGCTCAGCAGCCCCTGAGGACCTTAGTACCTCCTTATAGATGGTGAAAAACATCCATTGTTGTGAATTCGGCAATATTTCTCCATCCTTTGAGATATTAAAAATCTCACTAGACAAGGTCATGAGCAGCTTCTTCTAATTGACCCTGCTTTGAGCAGGAGGGTTACACTAGAAAATCACCAGAGGGCTCTTCCAGTCTCAATCTTTCTGTAATTCTGTGATTCTGTGGTAATATGTGCTGAGACCTCAGCCTAATGCCTAGATCTGTATGGACCTTTCAGGTTACAATCCTACAAGGTGTTGACCTTTAAGATGAGCTGGGTGCTCTCAGCATCAAGGAGGAGGGATCTGAAATTCCCAGAGCTGTTACTCACAGCCAGACAACAAACTGAGTACTTAGTGGATTCACCAAGAATAGAAGAGATTCAGGTAGAGTTTCTTCCCTTTGCCTGAGGGGTTTGAACCTGCATCTCCCAGCTGAAGGTTTGAAGAGCCCAGCAGTATTTGGTGAATGATATTTAAACAACAAATAAAGGCCAAGAAAGTATCTCCTGGGCCTGTCTAGAGTTTGTCTGAAAACAGATTTCACTCATTTATGTGTGGGGGGAAAGTCTTGTCTAAATATTATGCCTTCTTATGGGGGAAAAAAAAATATCACTTTTTTGGATCAGCTCCAGGAAATTCACAAGTTAAAAAAAAAGGAGGATAAACAAACCTACTTACAGAGTTGGTATAAGACGTTCGTCTCTCTCAAAAGAACACTTGGATCATTGATTTGTAAGTCAGATCCCAGCACAGAAAGCACAGATCAATGCTGAGGAAAGCGCAAGAACAAACCACTCACTGGGAGCCAAGACATCTCCGAGTGAACTTCCATTTTGCCACTCATTCTTTCTGTGGCTTTAGGCAAGTCAGTTTTCCTCTTCGTACAAAACACAGATTATGGTATTTAACACTGTGGCTGAAACATGTTGTATACAAGGAAACATTTTAATTATGTTTATGTTATATTGCAATATTATAAAACCTACCTTCTACCAAGGAAGTCAAGAGTGTGACATTTGCTGCTTTTCTTCTTCCTGCAGGCAAATTCAGTCCCAGTCTGTCTAATTTTTCTCTCAAGCAGCGTCCTCCATTCTTGGATTTTGCTCTATCATGAGAGAATAGTAGGAGAGAGAAACTTGTCTTTATTCTGCACTTTTTTTCCCATCTTGAGTCTAGAAATTGTACACACCTTATTGACAAATGTAAGAAGCAATATCTACACTAACAGCATCAGTGGAAAATCATTCAGAGGTGTATTCTTAATTTCCTGATTGTACTGTGAGAGTCTTTTACGTTGGTCCTTTGACAAACTTAGACATTTTAATGTCTGTCACAGGATCATCAGATCTTCACACAGCTTCCCACCTAGTGGAACCCATCATCCTGATTTGGGCACAGAGCCTGGGATTGAAATGACTGAATGTAAACATTGACGGTGCAGGTACTTATGTCTGATTTAGCAACCCCAGGCTTCAAAGACAATTGATATAAGCACACACTTCTAGAACGATATTAAGCAGATGTCTAGAATGAGAGGACTTTACCCATCTCTCTCATCTGACTATAAAAGGAAGCCAGAGGGCTACTCAAATGGAGACATCTATGTGGAACCCAGCCCTAGCTAAAATTTATGTAGATACCTGGGTACTTAGAAGTGTAGTCTGCAAAGCCCAATACTTACAAGGAAGAAGGATACAGCAATAGAAACTGTTGAACTTAAATCCCAGCTATTGTTGGTTATCTATGCCCCTATCCCAAATGCCTACATCACTTTGTTCACACAGAATGGTTCTTGGTGGACGCCACACCTGCTTTTCTGCATTTCCTCGGTGTTTGAAATATTTGAAACATATCTGCTTATGCAGCAGATGCAGGTTCAATTTCTTGCTCAGCCTGAGGGAATTTTAACCTGTGTCTTTTGGATGAATGCAGCAGCCAGCTGACAGTGAATAACTAATGTTAAAATGCTTAAACATTGAATAGAGCAGTGACTGGAACCCAGATCTCTCGCATCCCAAAGGAATGACCTGGTCATTGGATAACAGAGTCATCATTACAGTTACACTTTTGTTTTTGTTTTTGTCCAACAAATATTTAATTAGCCCCAAATGAGATTAAGGAACCATCATCTTAGAATAAACAATCACTGAGTGTTAAGCATGCCTAACTAGATGTTTTGGGGTGCAAGTTGAAGTTCCTTTAGGCAGAGGAAGGAACCAAACTTGGAATACCGCCATTTGGATGGTCATTTTTATACAGTAAGAGATAGCACAACTTCAACCAGGTTGTGTGTCAGGAAATGTCTTCTGAGAACACTTTATTGTGAACAAAAGCTAGTTTGGAAAATACCTAGACAGTGACTGCTGACAGGATGCAAAACCAACTCTGCCAGGTCTCAAGCAAACCATGAAAGAGGTTAGGTTTTGTTATATACATCTCTGCTGGTCATCTACAAAACATTTGAGTGTGTTCTCTAGTTGTGATACCTACAGATATAGACTGCCCAAATCTATTCATTTACACTCTCTGCCTCATAAAACAGAGTTAGTGCATCCAAACTGCTGGCTGAGAGTAGTCCCTGGCTTTTGCTAACTCCTGAACTGTGATCACGGTTGATTTGGAATAGTGATTTTTGGTCTGGGTCAAATACTTATGGGGATCATTCCAGCATTTTAACAGAAGAGATAGATGAGTCCACATGTTCAGGCTGATACCATTGCATTCTTAATGGCTTGCACTGGTATTGATGAAGTCTGTGGTATGAGTATTTTAAATGAATATTTCTGTGACTATTAGCTGAAAGCCTCTCCAGGGTGAAGCAACAACAGAGGACAATTTTTGTGGATGTAGATTTTGGATTTTAATGCCTACAGAGGCAGTTAAATAGGACTTATGCTCCTGAAACAATTTTACAATCTATAGTCCTTACTCTGGAAGATGGCTCGAGACAGCTCTTCAACTACTACATATCTTAGAATAACACAGGTTGGTTAAAATGACTTTCAGTATAAGTACGAGGATCCGTGTGGCCTTCAGTGACAGCAGTGAAATAGCCTATGACTTTCCAGCTAGTTTTGATCAAAGGGCATTAAAGTAGTTTGTGTTATCTAAGTTGATGCCTCAGGGACATTGCAACTTCCATATGCCTGGCTGAATTACAGTTGACTCCTTCTTTTCCACTTGCAATGTGAGGCACAGTCTGCCACGTTCCTCCTCTCTGCTGCTGCTTCTTGTAGGTGTCTACACCGGTCAGTGAAGGGTCAGACACAAAATTGTACCTAATCACTTGCTTTCACTCCAGTATCTCACAATGAGAAAAATAAAACCAATGTTATCTATCTCTTCTGTACTTGAAAGGCAAGCAAGAGAGAACAGGAGGAAAAGGCATCCCTACACCTCTATGTTTTACTTTTTGATGAGTGAGGGTTGTAACTACACTTGTTAAAACAATTTACTTTGAAATTATTTCTAAACGAGAAGTCAGATTTGTAACTGTGGTGAAATTTTCCACAGATTTCAGGTCTTTCTTTTTTTTTTTTTTTTTTTACATTCAAAACAATGCAAAACAACACCTATCCATCTCTGATGGGTAACTGAACTGAGGGGTAAAAAAAACCCAATCAGTTCACTGAAAAATGTAAACTTTCTCTGAAAAATGTAAACACCACAATCTTCATTTTTCTCATTTACCAAAATTTTTCCTAGAGACAGTGTTCACTCGCAATCCATCTCTGTTTTCCCAAATTGTGACCACTTGTCCAAGTGGGGAAGTAGAACAAAACCTGTTTGCAGAAAAAAAAATTACAGAAATTACAGCACTGTCTAGGACTTGTTATTCTCACCTTCAACTTACCTTCTCAAAATACCTCCTAAGAGGGAAGCATTGAGGCATTCTGGTGGTGAAAGGCGCCTCTTCACCTCTGCAATGGTCACTTTGTACTTGGAAGTGGAGCTGAGTAGAGATAAGCGACCGGGAACAGAGCAGAACAGGTCGGTGGGGTTAACAACACAGGTGCCACCTACAAACCAAAAAACATGTTAGAGCAGGGGAAACCTCATATTCCATGTTTTGATAAATTCAGTCATGAAGAACAATTCTGTTGTTTACTTGTGGTTGTTTTCATTGGTTTTGTTTGGGTTTTCAGAGTATTTCAGGGTGGTGGGTTTGGCTTTGGTTTTGTTTTCAAGTATTGCATCACACTGTTGCTTTGAGAAACATGAACAGATTGAAATTTCAGTCATGGAAAAGTAGATCTTAGAGGCTTTACAGTCAAATTAGATCATTATGGATACCTCATTCGATTGCACAGTCAGCAAAAGTTACCTATTGTCAGCCTTGTATCTAGCATGGTTAATAACATAAGATTAAAACAGATTCAGGTATCACTCAGAGTTTTAAAACATGCAGTTGGTGAAAAATTCAGGACGTGTTCTAATGAGATATGTACATTTTAACTCTCACAGCGGTGTTTAGGATAACGAAGATGCAACAGCACTATAGGTTTGCAGTGATTTGCAGCCAGAATGGTTTTCTACACCTCTGAACTCTCATATGCTCCTTCTAAAGTCAGGTCAAATCCTCAGCTGATGTTAATGACTGAATTCTATTGAGCTACACCAGTTTATGTCAGGTTAGTTCTGGAATTGTTTATTTCTTGAAAGTGGCAATTACTTAGTCTGGGTCTAAAACTGCTGAATGATCACCAAATCTTTCAATGGAGACTGTAATCAATAACTCCTCGGGCAAAATTGAGCTTTTAACTTAAAGTTAATATGTGGGAGAGCAAGAGAGCAAACTTTCTCTGAAACTGGTCCAAGAGGATACTACAAATTCCCAGGGAAAAACAAACAAACAAACAAACACAAAGCAAAAAACAAAACAAAACAAACCAAACAAAACAAACCAAAACAAAAAAACCCTTAAGAAGTAACACATATTATATCACCAAGTGCAAACCACTTTTCTTTGACCTGCCTTCTCCAACCTAACTACAATGAAAAAATTCTGTGGAAGAAATAAATCTTACCACTGCATGCACAATTCTTCCCTGGAGGAAAGATGAGAAAAGAGAATGAGCTGCATGTGACAGTGATATAAAATACTATATAATTCAATGCACTACTAGAAGGAGTTCAGGTGGTTTCTGTGAGGACAATGATATTAAAACCTCACAGCAGAATGGATCTGTGCTCATCATTAGTGTTTAAAGATACTGTATTTTTTAAACTACCACGGTATGTGTTTGTTTCCTGTGAACATCCAAATCTTTTTGTACTGCAAGAACTCACTTTATCATGCTTAAAAATTTTAGTTTGTAATCTAAATTCTGTAATGTGAACAAAATAGAATAGAATGGAATGGAACAGAATGGAATAGAATGGAATGGAACAGAATGGAATAGAATGGAATGGAATAGAATGGAATAGAATAGAGTAGAATAGAATAGAACAGAATAGAATAGAATAGAATAGAATAGAATAGAATAGAATAGAATAGAATAGAATAGAATAGAATAGAATAGAAATAATTTCTTAAAATAGCTCACTGTAAACAAAATCTTAACACCTTTACTATCTTATCCCACACATAATCCCTCTTAAAATTAAGGTGACTATGCGTGTTCCAGTTGTAGCAGGGACAGGAATATAACTGAAGGATGAAATTTCATTAAGGGCAGACTATTACTTGCTTACATAAGGCAAACAGAATTTCTTTCCAAATATTTCAGCTCTTGAAGGTATATTTAAACATTTGTGCTGACAGCAAAACCAGAAAAGAACATCTCTTGGTATAAAACCCAGATGGGTGAGATCCTGACTCAGTATGGCAGGATGTCTTATGATTTTTCTAATTATGCTACAGGATAGATATTAGTGTCCGCTTCTCAGACAGAATATAGAGACAAATCATGCATCACCAAACATATAGACACATCAAGTGCACTTATGTGCATTTGTGCACAGCTCAAAGCTACAGTTCATGAGCTCATGTGCTCAAATACAGAAATCTGATGCCGCATGCCTGAAATGTTTTGGGTTTTTTTGTTGTTTTGGTGTTTTGCTTTCTTTTTCATATCTGAGGCAAGGCTACACAGAAACTTATAAATATTTTCAATCAACATTTTCAAACTTCTGGTCTGTTAGGTACATTTGTGAAGAGTGTTAACATAAAGTAGATTTGTTTGTTTGTCATCTCCTGTCACAGAAAACATATACACGTGTACATATATATGTGTCAAAAGAACAGTAGCAATGTGTATGTATTAATTTACTTCAGTAAGTCTGTAATTTTTATAATGAGACTGTACTGAAATCAGTGTCATATTAAAGTTTATCTTCTTGACAGGTTAAGTCAGTATGTGCACCATTCATGCGAGATAAATAATTGTTCCTTAAATTAAAAAACCTGTTCCCTACAGCTGTTCCTACCCTAACCAGAATTTGCTGCAACATTTCTTATTACTATTTAGTAGAAGTTTGTTTACAGTCTAAAATGTTTAAAAACACCATGCCTATGCAACATGATCTTAAACAAAGCAATTCCAGGTAAGCTAGGTATGGGTTAAAAGTAGAGCCAAACAACAAGTCTAAGTCATTTGCTTTCCAGAAACATGGAGAACAAGTTTCAAATTACAAGAAGGTAAAATCTGTTGCATATAATTATTTAACTATATTAATAATTAATTGACACAGCAACAGAGAGCTGTGTGGTGCTTTCTAGATGAAGCTGTATCTTTGTCACAAACTGTGTGCAGTTTTGAAGGCACGGATCTCCTACCACAAACACCACCTTGGAGAGGGAATGGACGAAGTCCTGGCCTTTACGCCAAGTGGTAAACAGAAAAAAGGATGACAGTAAACAAAGGAAGGTCTGCTGGAAAAAGAAACCAAAGGATAAGTGCAACCACACTGAAAGACAAAGGATTAAGTTTCCTGCCAAACACATCCACTTTGTGTATTTCTTCTCCCATATTATGATCTTGCATTAGAGTGAAGACATGATTTTATGAAGAAGTGCAGCTCAATGAGGAGAGGACAAGGTATGTTTTAAGTTGTGCTGAACAGCAGTGGCAATAACCAGCTTTTCTTTCCCATTAACCCAATGTCTCTGTAGGTGCTGTTGGAAAAGTCAATGCTTGTTCAGCTGTCAAGGTGATCTTCTCTTAACAGGGTATTTGAGAGGTGGGATGCCAACAGACACCAGCTGAAGAAGCAGAAGAAAATTCCCACAAAAATAGAATGGAAATAATGCCTTTCAATGAGTCTAGCAGTTCAACCTGGAGATCGCTATTGCTCTTAGCAGCTTTTATTTGCTTTAGAAAACTTTAGACTGCCTTCTGGTGCTAGGATACATAAGATGCCATCAGCAGCTCATCAGATGAAGAACCTCACACATAGTCACAGCAAAATAATAAGCCCACCAGTGTACATAAGGAAGGGAAACCTGTGGCTATTGCTCCCTGACCAGTTACCCACTCCATCGGTCCTACTGCAAGGCTAGGAAAAAGAAAATGAGAGCAGGCAAAAGGTGAGATAACTGGTAGGATCATCCAGCAGATTGCCTCAGCAATTCTGTGCTTCAAGTACCACATGAAATGGGTCTGTGAATGTTAAAAAGACTCTTTTTAAGACAACTGTTTATTTGCACAGGGAAGTGATTACGTGGCCTGGTCTGAAATAATCTGTTGCCATAAGGTACTGTGTTAGAGATGACTGTAAATGGTGGTAGCTGTGCTGTTGCAGCCACGAAGGTCTAAAGGCACAAGCAAGAAGGTTTAGATGAATGGGGAAACATATTTTATATAGCAACTGATAGATTTGGGAAAAAAATCAAGCAAAAAAGAAGAGAAGCTTTCAGGCACACAAACCCTTCTTCAGGGCTTCTTTTTTATCCAACTCTATTCAATTACTTCTTTCTTCATGACACAGTTTTTTTACTCTCTGATCTGTCATCTTCATGTTGATTTCAACAAATATGATTGTTTGAAAGGAAAAAGATAGGAAAGGAAGAGATATTCTTTGTGCAGCAGACCCCATTTAGGTGAAAGACCTGGGGCCCAATATTGCCATATACTGGATCATCTAAGCTACCAAATCACCTCAGGAGACTATTGTCAAGGGATCTGAGGGAGAGGAATAACAAAAGACTACGTTCATTTTTGCTAGCTTACTTTTGAGGCTCGATCCTTTTCCCTCTATCTGAATGGTTCAGACTTGACGCAATGTACTCCTTTGTGTGAACTGTGCTTTCACTTTTTTTTCCCAAGCCCAGGATGAACAAAAGTTAGGCTATGTGATACCGCAAAAGGTAGTCATAGCAAACACTGTGAGAATATTTTCCCTGCCTTATTCCTGCTTCCCCATCAAATAGCACAAATCGGCACAAAATGCCGATGCAAGCTGATGATGGATTGTGTAGATTACGGCAGAAAGAACAACAGAACCATACTCTAACCCAATAGTCTTGTCAACACAATGAAAATCCTGATAACGCAAAAAGAGCTTGATCTGTTTTGATTGTAGGTCTCCCTTTGTATAGATGAAGAAGACAATAGGGTGGCTGGAGTGAGATCATTTATTCTGATTTAGTTATGTGCTTGGGCATCTGCTGAAATGTAAGTCTCCCTGACGCCCTCAGAGTTAAGTATTTATGCATCTTTTCATTGACGAAATCTGTATTCTCAGGTGTTATGGTTTTCTCAAGTATTCTCTCACTTTATTAGAAATGAGAGATATATTAGTTGATGTCAATGGATGATTTTTACACTTTAAACACGAATATTTTTAAAAATGCATGTCTGTAATTTTGTACAGATACATCCTTACACTCTGTAAGGTCACTTTTTATTTGTTAATCATAACAGCTGCAATACGATGGGTATCTTAATTCAAAAAGAGGTTCTCTCTTTTTCCAAGATATTCACCCATAAATGTAATGTAGTTATGGAAGGAAACATTGTAATATACTGGTGACAACAGCACAGAACTTCTGTGACAACAGCGCAGAAGTACTGTTTATTTTGTTTTTCAGGATATATGTATGTTCATGTGCTTGTGTACGTTATAAATGTAAGCACGCATGAGTGCCTGCAGATTAATCTTTTATAAAATATTAATAACATGCTATGCTTTTTATTAGTCTATTATTTATTATCTACAGGTGTTGTTAGTAGGAGTCTCCAGTTTATAGTATATTTTCTACTCTGTTCTGAAATTCTGGCAAGTTTACAGTATGTTACAAAATGAAGACACGAAAATCTACCTCTCCTCAGCTTTCTTTTTCCCTTGAAAGTTGCAAATTTAAGCAAGCAGTTAACTGTATAGAGTTTATCAGTATTATTTAATCCCATGTTCAGTTCCCAAAGGTCCAGAAGCAATTTAAAATCTTATCCAAATTATCCTCACATGACCCAGTCATAAATCTCAGGAACTAAATATCAAAAATTCTAAAACTCATTTACATTTGTCAGGAAAAATAGTAAGTACTGCTTTTTTTTTCCTGGGTTTTGTTTGTTTGTTTGTTTCACTTAGATGTACAAACTTTGTATAGTGTAAGTAGTCGTGTAAACCAGCACAGTCCATGAGCATCAACAATCTCAGATAACGTCCCTCACTACAACATTCATGCTAAGGAAAGATGGACATGGCTGCATGTACAGGACAATTTTTTTTAAAATATAAACCAGAAGATTCAGTAGGACTGAGGGGATGGTCAGCTGTTTTTAAGACCAGCCTCTTGAGTACACAGCATTTTCAAGGCTATTAAGAGTTTTAAGTTTAAATGATGTTAAAAAAATAGCTTGGGAGAAGCAAGGTATTATGGTGGAAAACAGAATAATATAAGTAAGCGGAGGTTATTACAAGAACTCAACTCTAAAGATTGCATGAACATGCAAAAGGATGTTAAATTTCAGGCACCCAGAACTAGTCTTCTGCCAGCGAGATGTATCAGCGCTGATAGAGGAAAGCTCCTACAGGTTCTGGGGTGAAGAACAGGACCCAAACCAGAGCCAAAAGAAAAGAAATCTACTTCAGCCCTCTTTCCTATGCACAAGCCATAAGAACTCATCACTTTCCAAAGACCCTCTGCAGTAGTGGTTTGGGAAAAGAGCTGTGCGTGGCTGGACAGTGTGCTTGAGCCTGCGGGGCTGCAAGAGGAAGGTTTGGGAAGGTTTTGTGTGTGTGTGAAGGTGTGATGAGGGTTTGAGGCTTTGCCTACGGTGTCCCACGAGTGGGATCTGCGTGGGGCAGAGCAAATGAAGGAGAGAGGGAGTTGTGCTCCTCGCAGAAGGCACTGACAGGTGTGTGTGTGTTGTGAGTCCACTCGCGTGGTGCTTTTACACATTTTGTTCCCTGCATGTGTGCCTGAGTTTGCGGGTTGCCGAGGACTGCTCTGTGCGGTGTGTATCCCGTGTGTGCACGTCTCTGAACCCTCCACTGAGGCAGGCCAAGCCGGGACTGTGTGGATCATGACAGCCCCCAGCTCGGAATGAAGCAAAGGGAGTCAGAAGACAACATAATACACAACCTCCACCCAGCTGGAGAGGAAAGCAGCACAGACCCCCAAAACAGATGAAATGTCTACCCAGGGGCTTTCCATTGCACTTCTGCACACAGCCAGAAAAGACCCCTTTGCAGATCACTAGGAGAAACAAACAAGCAAACAAAAACCCACAGAAAAATCCAAACAAACACACAAACCCCCAAAACACCCAAACCCCAATTTCACATGTCTTCCCCAAAATTCTCCCAAAGGTCTTGCTTGTTCTCGCTCCGCTTCTCTCCCTGCCCGACGAAGCGCTCGGTGCCGGGACAGAGCCCACTACAACCCGCCGCTCAGCCCCTTCCATCCCCTTCCCCCTCCCGAAACTCCCGGGGAGCTGAAAGTCACCGACCGATTTTGCTTTAGTCGTCTGGAGATTATCTCAGCTGGAGCCGCGAGAGCCATTAATTAAGCCAGCTATTTAGGATTTTAATGCGATTTAAATTGGCCCTTGGAATAGAAAAGAAGAAGACAACAGTGCTAATGACAGTGCATTAGGATCTGAACACAATGACGGGCTATTACGAGAGTCCCGAGGCTCTTGTAAGGTTTATAAGAGCCGGGGAAAGGGAAGGAAGAGGACAACAAAGGGAAGACAAGGAGTGGATCTGTGCTGCCCTCGGTGGGCTCCCGGCTGGTTGTGGGGAGATGGTTTAGTGCCGGAGACCCCCGGACGCCGCACCGGGACCACCTTCGCCCTCCGGAGCTGCCAAGCGGACAGGGAGACCTGGTCTACCCGACCCTGCCTGTCGGACGGGACAGCTGGGCTCTGGGGCGGAGGGTGCTGGGGCAGCGGCGGGGGGGTCCTTAGGCACCTTCCAGAGGTGGGATCTGCTCAAGTAATTCCAGTTGGTTTGCCAGAGCAGGGAATAGCGAGGTGTAGGGCGGTGTCCTCTCTGTCCATTCCTGCACCCTGGGGTGCTTGGATGAGACCGTGGGGAGATGGTAACACACCGGCACCCTACTTTTTTCTTTTCATCTGGACAAAAAAGAGCGGAGAAGATTCCCCTAGGAAGAGGTGCAAACCCCTCAGCCCTTGCCTTCAACCTCCAATCCCTTTGCACAGAATCTCGCCCTTAATGACTGAATCGTTAGGCAGGTAGTTTTAAGTGTCAACAATTAAAATTAGAATGGGGAAGAGGATCAAGGCTCAGCGAGTGCCTTTCAAATGAGAGGCGATACCACGACTAAGTACATAAAAGGCAGAGGCGAGAAAAGG